>NC_089532.1:14241633-14388989 GCF_963924715.1 Thunnus thynnus
GGCTCAACTTTTGCCACAACACAACATCATCCAGCAAGTTTACTTCGAAGTTTACTGTTTACCTCGCGATCGTCTTGGTGAAAATATATTAAAAAATTGCCACATTAAAAACTTTCCAGAGTTGTAAAATCCTCTGAGTCTCTGTATTACAAACCACTCAGTTTTGGCATCTAATAAGCATTGATTTAACACAGAGCTGTTTTCAAATGCCTTTTAAATCTCACCAAGAAAGTGAAGTATATTTCCCAAAATGTCAACAGAAATTTGTAATAAAATAAAAGAAGGTAGCTGAATATCAAGTAACATAAGGAGAGGAGAGGAGAATGAGAGAAGAAGGAGAGGGAGGAAGGAAAAAGAGGTATGGGGAAGCCCTCTGCCCTCTCTGTCTCCAGCCAGTCTACTGCAACATCTGGAGCTCACATCAGCCCTCCTCAGAGACTGGCACCACTGGAGAGAGGGATGAGAGCAGAAAAAGAGAAAAGAACAAAAGAGGAGAAGAAATGGTATCAAAGTTGATAAAAGGAAGGGAGGAAAGAAGGTGAGAAAGAGCTAATAAGTGAGACGAGAGAGGTTTTTTAAAAAATGAAAATAACAAAGGGGAAAATTATTCTCTATTATCTGATTTTGAACATCTGTTTTTGTTTTTTGTTTTCTGGGGGTCAAAACATATATTGCTTTTCTAAAATAATTCAAATGCAAAATCGAGCTGAACAGTGACTGTATTTGTGTTTGCACATCTGTGTTTGTGGTCGATGTTTGTGTACTTGTGTGTGTGCATGTTGTGTTGTGCTGATGATTTTCCAGTGATGATCTTCAATGCACAGCAGAGAGAGAGAGCATGTACACTGGTTAGCTTCTGTGGCGAAACACTCTGCGGCAGGAAACAGAACAACCTGTGATCTCTGCAAAAACACTAATGGAAAACCTCACTCAGATAGAAAACGTGGGTGTGTATGCATAAAAGCACAAGTGTGTGTCATTGTGCATTCAGATACCTGCATGTGAGTCGAGGATGCCTTGCAAGATGTCAAAATTATAATTTTTCCAAAGACTATGCAAAGTTATGTTAGGTTTTCTGAAAGAAGAATAAATGCAACAGGCGTCTGCTCTTGCAGCAATTAACTCGAGAACCACAGACTTTCCTTTACAGATAAGAAGTGAGACTTCCCTTAGACATGTGCAAAACAGACAAGATCACAAACCCTAACCTTTTCACAGTATTTCATAACAGATTTTTTTAAACCAAAAAAAAAAAATACCACTCTGTTTTCAAAAGATGAGCTATATTTGGTCTAACAGATGATTTTATACAAGATAAATCATCACTACTGCTGAGAACTTGTTTTTTTCGTTGGCCGCTCAGGTTCTCGCCATATTCATATTACAATAACTAATTCAAACTTGGATTATAATGTGCATACAAATGTTTTGTGTAGTTTTTTCATGTTCTACTTTAGTGACAAACTAGTGATATATGTCATATAAGACAATAAAACATGTGCATGACTTTTCAGACAATCACAGGAAATAGTTGTTGTTGTAATAATCAACTGTATAACCCAAACTGATGGTGCCGTTGCAATAAACCCAACTTCCTAGCAGGTTAAAAAAAATGTTCCTAATCATTTGGAAATTCAGTTTGACCCTGGTTTCTTGTAATTGGGTGCAGAAGGTATTATCCCTCTGTTGTCTGAACAGAGCCACACTAATCTAGACATTCTCGTTGGCCAGGACAGAGATGACAGGCCACAGTGACTGATTTAACCCTGTGTTGTTTCTCAGCTTAAAGGTGCTACGAGTGCCTGAAAGCTGATCTCTGAGTAACAGTTGAGATAGCATTGTTTCTAGAATGATTTCTTAGCAGGCTTTACTCACACTGGCTGTTAGGGAAATCAGGTTGACAGAAAAATTACCAAAACTTACAGGTATACCAATGCGTGTGTGTGCGTGTGTGTGTGTGCGTGTGCGTGTGTGCGTGCGTGCGTGCGTAGGAGGGTTGGGGGGTCACAGGGATGTTCTTGACTGTGTCATCTCCAGCAGCTGTTTCCCTCAAACCCTGCCTCACCCACTCCTCCCCCTCCCACCCCATCGCCTCACAATGAAACCAATACAAAGGAACAGGAAGTGCCTCCCGTTAACTGGGGCCCAATCAAAGCCATCATTATTCCCGTGTCAGAATTTTTACAGGAAATAGCTTCTCAGAAAATATGCCAGCTGTGCAGGGAGTGTGGTATTATTGTCTTATAGGTCTTGTCTGTTTTTGCTTTTTTTTCACTTATCAGTTGCAGCTAACAAAAGGACACATAGACCCGTCTCGACCACGTGCACAGCACACTGTCACTGCTGTGCGTTCACAAGGCAAGCCAGGCACTGTGTTCTCTGGGGCTGGGTAGTTATTGTGCACACTGTGAAAAGGGCTCCCCTGCTGTGCCTGCACCGGCTTCTTTGGTTCCCATCCTGAACCGAGCAATTGTCTTTTTAAACCCTGCGAGCGGAGCTGAGCCCAGAGAGCACACAGATGCAAGAGCACATACATGATCGCACACGCACACACCAAGCTTTGCCTACTGAAGCCGCATCTGTAAGAGCGCTGCTCAGATTACAGCATAAACGGTGGGTTCAGGTGAAGCCTAACGTTTGCCAGATGCTGCGCTGAAGTCACCAGGAGGTTAGCCTAACATTGGAGTGTTGTTGTTGGTCGAGGAGGGTGGAATCATCTGCCTCCCTAACAAGGGGGGCACACATCTGGCGTGAACAGAAAAAATCATTTATGAGCATTATTTTTAACAAGCGTGAATAACAGCACTGATGCTTTTGCTTATCTGTGACATTTAAACCACAGAATAGAACTTTAATCTTGGGATCGATTTGTCTTGTTGTTGAAAGTAGTCTCTGTTTATCTTCTTTAGTTTGTTCTCAGTAATCTCTCTCTGTCTCTCTGAGGCCTCGCAGACGTCTGGAGGACAATAATTAACTCAGTCACTCAATGCGTTGACACAGGTGAGCACTACTCAAGTTGTTAAACAGTCATTACAGGGCTGCTGTGATGTGAACGAACACACACAAATTTGATTGACATTGTCATAGCGTGTCTGTCACATTAGGCTGATGCCTATTCAGTTACAAAATGCCACTGTTGACTGTATTAACACTGATTAGATAAAGGTGATGTCTCATCTGGCATGACACCTTTGCTGACGCTCAACATAAAACCCACACGGAAAAGATGACTTTACATGTGTGCCTTTTGTGAATACAATGCAGAGACATGGTGATCCTTTCTCAACTCCCATAAACTGGCCTTTGTCGAGCCTATCTCTTGTTTTGGCCAAAGGAGCTGCTCTGCGTCCTTCACTGTGAAGCTTATCAGTGGTGTTTGAAGTGCTCGTCTTTATCTGAGCTCACTGTGTTGAGGTCATCAGCCTGACCCAGTGATCTCTATCTCCGCCCTCACTATTTCTCTGCCTTGTTGTATTTGTCTCCCTTCCAGAGTATCTCTCTGCATCGTAAAACTCACTTCTAATCGATGCATTCACTTAATTTTATACATGTTAAAGCTAATGTTGTTCATTAAAGTTTAATGGAGATAACCCTCATTGAAGGCTCACCTAAATTACAACAAACATATTTTATCACTTATTCATCATCAGTGGTAAATAGCCATGTAGATAACCTTTATTTTCTGCCCAGATTTTGAGATATCCATCTCTGAGATTACGAAAAAAGTTTGTTTATGCCGTTTTTGTATTTATTGTGATAGTATGCGTACAGCGTATAGTATACATACAGTGACAAGAAGACAATACTAGTGAGAAGATAGAATATGATCCAGGACAGACAGTTTGAGTAATACATCTATGAGTTTAAATGCTTATCAGACACACATACACTGCCCAGTGGTTAATACTACTATGTGACAGAATTCTACAACTCTCAAAAGTTGGGGTAGTCCAGGTATGTGTGCTTGCAGATATTTAACTGGCTAATGCAAGCCACCAGTCAAATATTGAAATTAACAATAGGGCTTTGTTGTTAAATGAAGTGCTAATGTTGGTTTGAACAAGATATCAGACTCAGCCACTAGGACATCCTCTCTGAGATTTCTGCCTGCATCCCAGTACAATTGAGATAAACTGAAATTTGTTAGTGGTGCCAGCAGCATAATGCCTCTCCAGACACAATGTCCTGCTACTGCGGATAAATCACCGACCTCGTTATGAACTGTTTTTCTGCCAAAAAAGAAATCCCTATGAGAATTGCTAACAACGAGGTCCAGAGTAACGGGTGCATTGTTTCTGGAAAGTCACATTGTTGAATACTGTGAGCACCACAAATTAAATTCCATTCATCTCCATTGTCCTGGGCTGGAGGCAGATATCAAGAGACGACTATCTCGAAGATATGGGCAGATGAAACCATAACTATCTGCATAGCGAACAGGAAATGTTAAAATATTTATTTTATCATTTGGGTGAGCCAACCAATTAATGCGTCTTTTGATATATCTGTAAGCTTTTACTTGACTTTCTGTAGTGTGTTTGTGTGTTGCCATATAAATGAAACTCTTCTCTTTTTTTAAGCCTAAGTGCTTCCAGTTTGTGAGTACTGACTTCCACTGGCCCTATTCCTCTTTTAATTATTCTGGAGGATTGGAGGAAGCAACATTTTTAGAAATCTTGAGTGGCTTTGACCCTCTACGTTGGCCAGACTCTTAACTTGGTGGTGCAAGGATATTTTCAGTAAATTACAGAGTAGCCAGAGAATGCTAGCAGGAAATGTCCATAATACAATACACACAGACCAGACATGGCTAAACAGATATAGGCATTTCCTGGTAGTGTTACTCTCTTATGTGAGTGAGTCATGGTTGTGTTACTTCAGCTTTTATTCTCAGAAACAATGCATTACACAGATTTTAAAGCATTTTTGCTTTGCGCTGTTTATACTGAGGCGCAAAGGGGTCACTGAGTGGGAGGATGGTCTCTTCAAACTCTGGGTCGAGGCCTAAAATGGTTCACAGACAAATCAAGAACAGCAATAAGTTGTTTTTTTTTAAATTCCCACAGTGAAAGACAAACACACAGGACGATTTCAACCTTTGTGATGTGATGTGTTTATGATCGTTTCACACACAAAGCCCAATTAAGACTCGCTCCATAATGCCCAGTGGAACATGACAATGCAGAGCTGACCAGCTGGCAGAGTGTCCATTTTCCCTGAGTCTTTATGTCCATCCCATGATGCTGTGTACGTCACAGCACCCTGATTAAAGCCACCTTGGAGGAAGTGGTGAAGAAAGGATGCGGGGGTGGGGAAAAATCACTTATCCGAAAATATGAATCACACTAAAAATGAAGAAGACATATAATCAGACAACTATCTGACAGCCAGACAGATAGAGACCAGCAGCAAGGCCAGGGTGTTGTGTGTGTCAGGTTTGATTGGCTACGCAGCTCAGTAGTTGGTTTAAGAGCTTTTAATCAGGTCACTGAGAGCCCAGACCTCTCTTCTCCCACTCTGCCCCCTCCGTCTGAAGGGCTCCGCCAGGGGTGACCAAGAGGGGTACCACTGACCCAGATTAAGAAAGGGTAAGTATATGTGTGTGTGTGTGTCTCAGGGTGTGTGTGGGAGCCAGGGAATCAGCTGTGTATCGTGTCTCAATCCCCACTGTTTCAATTCATTAGCAGCACAAGGAAGAGACAAGAGAGATAAGGGGGGTGGCAAGTGTATGTGTGTAGTCATGCATGTGTGCTTATATATATCCATTTGTACATATGCTGGAACAAGAGAGTGTGTGTGTGTGTGTGTGTGTGTGTGTGTATGTGTTGTTGGTGGTGGGGGGGGTAAAGAAGAAGTGTTAAAAGAATACAATGTCAATGACAGAAGGAAAAAGTCACTGCTGTGGTTCATCTTAGGGATCCACTTGACCTAGAAATGCATGAGACACACACACACACACATACACACACACACACAGGTGCAGATATACCCACCAGGGACCTAATGGCCTCTGTCTGTGTGTCTCTGTGAAGCCTGACCAGCTGAACCCCTGCAGCAGAAGCCGTAGCGTCAGGCTCCTCTACGTCTTTCTTTCTCTCAATCACTCTCTTTCTTTCGTGGTCTGAGTGTCTCTTTCTCCTTTTTGTCACTCGCCCTCAAGTCTGTCATGCAGTTATTTTCCACAGTAATGTTCTCTGCCTCTCTTCAGCTTGTTCTCTTCCATGGACTCTGCTTCCTGATCACCCGTACAAATTTCCTGTTTGTATCTCTCCATCTTGCTCCCTTAGTCTGTGTCGTCTCATCACGAGGACAATGTATGAATTTGTGTTGTGTGGGGTCCGCAAACAAAATGAAGAGCTGTATTTGAACTTGATCACCAGCTGAATATGTCAAAATGTTCACCCAATACACCATTGCAATTGATCAGAAATCTTTGGGATTGATTCATTTCCATTTCCTTCTACTGCAACACCAGTTTCTCCTCCATCTAGCTTTGGCGTCTTTCAGCTAACAGATCAAGTTGCAGTCAGAATACTTCTTGCAGCGCCATATTTCATAGCAGTTCAGCAGCCAAATTGGATTTTGTTTGGAGTATATTGGAACTATTACAGTGGATTTGTGTCCCACTCTCAAACACTCTTTGCATATTTAAGGCAATGCGTGTGGGATCTCACAAAGTATGGGCCCAGACAGTCTTTAATTACAAAGTCAACATTCTAGTTCAAGTGAGTGTATTTCCCACAAATGTCCCACTTGCAAACAACAGTAAGAACTATTGCACAATAGTATTTATGAAAAAGAAAGAACAATTATGTAGTTATGATTTAAGTTAATAATTAAGGATGTCGCACCACACAGGGAGACCAACACTGGATGTGGATCAGACTCATTCTTCTCTTGCAATATGGAGATAACTAGCAGATGCAGCCAGTTTGCCTCTGTGCTGTCCGCAGACACTCACTCTGGTGTTTATTTGCAGTTTAGAAAACAGAGCAATGGTTTTAGACGAGAGATTAGGGCCTGCAGTGTTTCCATTAATGGTCATCCAATCGTACACTTACAGCAGCAAGTTCAGTGTCAGCTCCAGGATGGCTATAAATCATTCCACGTCTCTCTGCTTGACAGTCTATTGGGCAGGCCGAACAATGCAGTGGTGTCTCTTTTGAATAAGTAATTTATGAATGTATTCAATTATAATATGTTAATCATGGATGAACGTATATAATTTCTATTTAAAAGTTTTTGCAAGTTGTTTAAGCAGGATAATGGAGGGTGTTATGACTAATAAGATCAACCTCAGCTACACCAACTGGCCTCCACCACAATCACCAGGCCTGGCCTTACACAAAGCCAGATGTTTAACCTCATTTGATGGCTGCAGAATAAACGGACCGTTCCAGTCAGGGTCGATGAAAACGACAAAACAACAGTGTGACCAACAGCTGGCAGCCTCTCCACTCACCCAGTCACGCTGTGAGCAGAACAGTCAGCTTGTTTTGGCCCTAAACGGCCATGGGTTTTATGGCCTTCTGTGGCTTGTGTCCCACCTGCCATACAGTTGCATTGCCTCCATTTATTCCTGCATGGACAGACCAGTAAAATACTCACACCCAAGGACATGGACAGGGCCACCTGACAATGTCCTGATGATAATGACAACAACATAGTTCCCACAGTGTGCAGGCACAGTAGTGTGAAAATATAGCTTTCTTTTACTGATTTTACTTGGTATTATGGTTTAAGGTGCATTTTTATCTTGAAGCTCCACTTTAGCAAACTTTGACTTAACATGACTGCCAGATACACAGTATTTCTGCCAAAGTATGTTTCCCAGAGCATTTATTGGACAATATGCCGCCGATTAATTTTGCATTCACTCTATTTAATCTGCCCAGATTGCATTTAAATCCAGTTGAGACAGACAGTATTTCACACTTAACATCAAAATACATCTTAAAGGGACACATCAGAAATGTAGTATTGCACTTCTGTGAAGTTGGGAGAGTCGTGAGTAACAAACAAAAAAATAATAATGATCCAAATTGATGCAGCAGAGGCTTTGATATACTGACTTTTACACTATAGAATGAGTCAAAACTGCTGGATCCTACAATTCCCATAAATGCACCTCACTAGCATCTCTTCACCATACATTTCCTGCCCAGTAAAAACCTGCACTTTTAAATTCCACACCCACACTGTAATGCAGACTTTCTGTTCAAAAATTTGTAGTCTCTAAGCCCAAGCCAAGATAACCCCAATGACATACCTGTGACATCATGATTTATTTCCTCAGACTTGACAGAGCTCCTCCACAGCCACAGAGGACATTATACAACTGTTTATACCAGCTTTATTGTACTCTTCATGATGCATAACCTGGCCTGGTTATGCATAACCTGGTCAGACCTCAATATGTTTTAATGCATTTGTGTATTTGTACCTGTATTGAAAACTACTTGCGATTGGATCAACTAAGATACAGTATATTTTAGTGTTAACAGCCACAATCCCAGCTACACACAAGAGTTATATGTACAATCCTGATCTTAGTGTGTATGGTAGAGTTTGCCATGCCTCCTGCCAGCCACAATGGATGCATAGATGGTGAGTGAATGAAATCAATGAATTTTTTCTTGATACACGAGGTGCCTTTTTATCTAAAATCAAGGGAGATGAATGAATAAATAATTAATTATGCACAGCTTTGAACAAGAGACTCAAACATAAATAACAAGTGTCCTGTACAAATGAACAATATGCATAAAATGTCATGGCCTTGCCTGGGTCACATGGGAACAAAAGATCGGGATCTGTAGGCCGTCCAAAGCTGATGGAGAAGACTGTAGCGTCTTTGATGAAGAACAGAATGCAAACAGCGAGCAGTGGAGGAGGAATCCTGCATGACACACTCCAGGGATACAAAGAAGTTTAAGTTTCACTGTGTTTCTTGCCACTTAATTATCTCCCCAAGATGGGCCTGCACTTGTGGATGAAAAAGATACCCTTCTGTATACAACACTGCCTCTCCACATGACAGTATGGTGGTTTACCCCCTCTGTCTCTCCGTCTCCCTCTCCCTGTCTCATCTCTCTGGGTGACCCTCATTGCACTCTGCTCTGTTGTTACCAGAAGTAAAAAGAGATGCTTTGTTTATGTCGAGTTAAAAGAAGGTGCTTTGAGAGGTAAAGATGAGTGGACTAGAGTGGAGAGACTCAGATCCTTCAGGTAGGGAAACACACACATTCAGTCATGAAAGTGGAATTATTATTATTATGTGATTGGATTTTCCTTTCTTAGTGGTTGGTTTTCAATAAAATATATTGGACTAAAATTTAATTGAGAGAGAAGGAGAGAGGAGGAGAGGAGGGGGCGCTGCTAATTATGCATGGCGATTGTTGATGGCTTGATTGTCTGCGTCCAGCTGCACGGAGGAGCGGGGAGAGGGAGAGGGAGGGCTGGGAGAGAGGCAGACTCACTGACGCCAGGCTCGAAATTCTCCCATCCATTGAAAGAGAGACCCGATTGTGTCCGGGGCCTTTCCGACAAGCACCTGATCCCTGCCCAGACACACCAGTGCATGTGTGTGTGTTTCGCACAGATTTACGCACTGTGAACTCTGGAATCCGCAGACAAGCGCTGTCATGGGCACCAGAGCAGTCTGTTGGCATTTTTTATATCCCAGAAAAAGCTCGTATAGTTCCTAAAGATGACAACGAATTCAGATTCAGTGAGAAACAGTGAATCAACAAAATCAAATGGGATAGTAATTCGCTTGGACTGTAATCCCAAACGTTTATTTTTCCCCTGAAGTTTGCTCAGTTAGCAAGAACAAACAATTATTTTCCCACCAGACCTGGGAAATTCAGAGCAATATTTGTCTTCTCCTTGACATATTTAAGAAAGATATGTAAGGTCAAAGTCTTGTTTGGACACTCGGCACCGCTCGCACAATATAACTAACTAAAATAGCACTGGACCTAAGTCCTGTCTCACAGTTCAATATTGTGGTTTACTCTAATGTGAGGTCTCTGTGTGACTTGTCATACAGGGTCAATGGCTATGGGGAGGCAGTGGGAGGGTAGGGGGGAGGGGAGGGAGAAGGGGGGGCATGACTGCCAGGAGGAAGGCAGTGACTTGAACATCTGTTAAACCTCTGCATAATGGGGAGGATATTTTCAGCCGTGCGTATTTACGCACAAATGTGTCCAGGATGAAGATAAGAATGCAGTGCGCTTATAATTACTCTCATCTTGAAACATTGTCTTATGTTTAACCCAGTCCTTTTGTAGCCTGTGAGGTAATACAATGCCACTTTTGCTGACAGTTTCGCCAAAATTATAATGCAATTTAGCCTTAAATGGATAGTTCAACTTCTCAGATCTGAGTGGGTGAGACATTCAAAGCGGTTGCAAAATATTTGATGAACACATACAGGCTACAATTTCAGCACCCACTGGCCGTTGAGCAACCACTTTATCTAGCTACTGTATAAAAACTACCTTGTTCAATAGTATAAAGTTTTGTCCTGGCTTTAAGAATAATTTTATGGTGACTATTGATCATCACATCTTAGGATTCTTCTCCAGTCCATGTTTTTATTATTGCTAAAATTGTGGAGTATTTGGGAGGCTTTCCTCTTTTTCTGAGTGCAACTGCAATAGGCGTGGGGGCGTCGATCCCATGTCCATGAGTGACAGACTCACTGAGCCAATCAGGTCTTTGAGCGCCTCTGCTTCTCTCCCCTCTGGTGGTGGACGGGGGAGGGCGGGCCGTCTGCCAAAGAGGGGAGTGCGCGTCGGGGTGAATGGATGACGTCGGGAGGCTGGCGCCAGCATGTCTGGGACTGGCGCGTTAGATCAACACAGCTGGGCCGGGATAGGACACACAGCTGGCTCAGGCCTGCATTCCTCTACAAAACAGGATTGTGAGAAAAGGGGAAAATAAGACCCAAATAGGAGCAGTACGGGACGTGCTTTGATGTAAACTAAAGGGTAGCAACATTTTGGATTGTTGAAATATATTTTTCATAAAACGGTTTCATCTAAAGGAGGTTAGATTTTGGCAGTAAGCGACTTGACAGCTTAAGTTGCACTCTTATTATTATGTGAGAGTTAGAGACATTGTTAATTATAATAAGTATATGCACTAAGGCTATAAGAATAGGCGTATAAGCTTCCAAAACATAAATGTTCAGTCAGTTAATCCATATCCAACGACTGATCATCATAATAACATGTTCTTAGCAATTAGTTCATGTAGAAATAACTTGGCATTCCACTGACCTTTTACCTATATTATATAAATATCATATTTTCTATAATTAATATTTGTATGCGCATGTTTTGGGGTCGTGTGTCCTAAAATAAGCAGGCACACTGCTGTGAAGTGTGGAAAAACCCATAAGATCAGATATCTAACTATATAAGGCTTTATTTGAAGAGATTCAGTTTTGCTGAAGAGTTTGTGGTTTTGGATTTGGCTAAATCAGACTACAGCCAAACTTTTTCATGAAGGATATGCAGTAATCGATAAAAATTCAATTATCTAAAATGAAATATTTTCATGATAACATGTCACAAGGATCTCTGTTCGGAGAAGGCTTTCGTATGAAATTAACTATTTACAAACGTAAAAGTCGGATAGAAACTGATGTTGTTGTAAACAAAAATATCTCTCTTTTTAACCATTTTACATGAGGATTCTTCAAAACTTCTAAACTAAACCTCTGCCACTTTGTGAACTTTAATTATCGTTTTTCAAATAAATGCATCACCTGAGAGAGGTAACTGAGGTAATTGATTGACAATCCCCTTCAGGCATCCCAGCCTAATTTCCTCATTCTTTCCAAACCTTCCACAAGGTGCTATCAGCCAATGAGAATGGACGTGCTCTTCACACTGGCCAATCACAACGCGATGCGAGAAGGGGGGCGCAAGCAGGCGCGTAGTGTATAAAACCTAACTGTACGTCGCTGTCACAGCACTGTAGCTCCATACAGGACGGCGTTACGAAGATCACCGTGATCAACCCATCCATCTACTTCTACTCAAACATCACGTCGAGTCTTGTTATTGTTGCTTTCTTGTTTCGCTTCTGTTTTCCATCATGAAAGCCATCAGTCCCGTCCGCTCGGTGAGGAGCTGCTACAAGGCCGTGTGCTGCATCTCGGAGCAGAGTCTCGCTATCAGCCGGAATAAACACTCGTGTCTGGAGGAACCGGTGGGCGCCCTGTGCGACATGAACGACTGCTACTCCAAGCTGAAGGAGCTGGTGCCCAGCATTCCGCAGAACAAGTCGGTCAGCCAGGTGGAGATCCTGCAACACGTTATCGACTACATATTCGACCTACAGATCGCGCTGGAGGCGGAGGACACTGCCGAGCCGGAGATGGTTTTGTCAATAAAGGTGAGGGGAGATGCGGGCGGCAGGGTGGACTGATGCTTGTCCTTCAGCTTCACCACACACTGACATTCCCTAACAAACAAGCCTACTCCTCTTTAAACATCTGCTCTGCGGATTGAAGTTTATTCGACTCGAAGAAACTGATGCTTTGTATAAAAAGTAACACGATATGCACCTTCGCCTGCGTGCATGACACTACTATAAACTATTGTGATGCATAGCAGATGATGGTGTTGTTGGAAAACAAGATTACACCCATGCGCAGACACTTCTTCTTGATTGTATGCAATTATTGTAATTTGGATGTCGCAAAAGTCTAAGTCTGCTTCTCCCCCTTTTTGCTCTCCATCCAGACTGCGGACCTTACTCGCAATTTCTCCAAAGAAGAAGGGCGGTTGTGCCATTAGGATAAGGATAACTGATTATGGTACGTATTAGTCTTTTCCTACTGAATCACTTTCTACATTAACAACAATCATAAGATAAATGTGCTTGGAAGTAGCCTATCTGCGGGCTAATCTGTCAAGCAGCCTATAAAAAGAGCACTGTCTTCTTCTTCTTTTTTACTTTCACTGTGAAATAACTTAAAAATAAAACATTAAATACCAACGGGAATAGTGTAGGCATTGATGTGCTTGGAAATGAAGGTCTCCCTACCCTCCACATTCACCATGGTCGCCAATTAGACAGGCCAGTGAATGTGTAGCGGATTCATTGCTATCTGCCTGGGGTTAATGAAAGTTCCATGCTAGGCGCCAGTCTGTCTGCTCCCCTCTGCAGGGAGGGAGGGAGGGCGAGAGGGAGAGATCTGACTTCACTTTTCTTCCTTTCTCTCCATGCAGGTGCAGGGAAACACATGTCTCCACTTCACTCCGGGCAAGAGGACAAGAGGGGCAGAAAGGGTGGGATAGGTATTTGGGAGAGAAGGAGAAGACGGAGGAGGAGGAGGAGGAGGAGGAGAAGGAGGAGGAGGGAGGTGGAGGGTTTTAAAGAAAAGAAAGAAAAGACATGAAAAAAGTGGACTGTTTCCTAGATGAGCGGGGATCAACAGTGGTGCATGAGCACAAAAAAAGAGACTCATTCTTTGGCCCCTGGACAGACAAATCAACACACCAAAGCAGACGCCAGGATTGGAAACTGAAAGCGACCAGCTTTGTATGCCCTCCTCCCCAAACCTGGGATTCCCTGTAGGTAGAAGTAGAAATATTGGTACATTGTTATTTTACTTTTCCATTTTTGTGTTGCATTCCAAACAAGCTTTTTTTGTGGGTTAAATTCCACAATATTTAGCTACACCCAACCTGAACCCTTTCTATACCAAGTCTCACATCATCTCACACAATTACCCCTGCATTATACCCCCCCTCCTAATTTGTTTTCTAATGATCTGGAGACTGTTACAACTTCATACGAATGTGTACATATCTGCTGTGGGTATATGTGAGGTGTGAGTTGATTTGGATGTTTGTATTTTTTTCTGAATGGGAGTTGGGGTTTTCTTAGGTATAATCAGAACTCTATACTAGAGTTAATTGTAAATGTTTGTAGGGATTGTGTTATTTCTACAGACAATGTGCTGTGAGTTTCATAAACTCTTTATTATAAAGTTTGCTTTGTATGTATGTATGTATGTTCTTATGTAATGAAATAAAAAAAAAAGATGTGAAGCAGTTTTGGTGAGTATTGTATACTTAATATCAAATAATTAAAGGGTATGTGGTGCTCTTCAGAAAATGAGGGCGATGCTGACATGAGTTTTTGTGTTTGGATGACAATGAAATGCTGATACAACAGGATGTGTTCAGATGAATCTTGAGGTTGAGTGGTTGGAAATCAAACGAAGGGAGTTTCCTGTGAGTGCTTCTATTTTTCCAAAGAATGAGTTACCAGCAGTTTAAAGCAGCTGAACTTCCTAAATGATGTAGAAGACAGGATATTACGTGATCATAAACCAACAAACAGAGCTAATCTGGTCATTCACAAATCTTGAAAGCCATGATTATGAAATGTTTAACAGCATTTATGGCATCATGACCTTGGGAACTGAAGCACATCAGCTGTAATGAAGCATAAACTCAACCTATTAGAACACTTAACACATTTATCTGCAAGCCAAATGTGTGATAGTGATATCATATTTACTACAGAATGGATAGATGCACTTATCTAATTATACATGGGAATTTATGGTGACTGTTACTGTCCTTAGCTGGTCTTAAAAAGTGGACAAACTACTCCATCTTGTGGGGTTACATGGAATTTCAGGCTTTGGATGCTGCTAACAGTCTCTCATCTGGATAATCAGCAACAATAAAAAATGTGTCATGATTTATTTGTCTTACCAACCTGAAAAGACAATACACATAGCAATCACATGTTCTCCAATATGTGCAAATTGACCTAGTTCTAATCTTCAGTATACTGCTAATAATGGGGTTACACCTCCATCTAGTGGTGAAATGGGTTATTAACTCAAGGGATAAAGGTTTCAAACCGGTGTAAACTGCTCAAACACACACATAGAAATTATTAGATGAACAAGGCTTCAATACAATATCATTAACACCTATAGAATTTGATTTAATCCATTTCAATCTATTCTTTCTGTGAATAATACTGCCTAGTCATATTGTGTGTGTGTGTGTGTGTGTGTGTGTGTGTGTGTGTGTGTGTGTGTGTGTGTGTGTGTGTGTGTGTGTGTGTGTGCATTAGGGCCACAACTAACTTATTTTTATTGCTGTTTAATCTGTCGATTATTTTCTCAATTAATCGATTTATTGTTTGATTTATAAAATATCCAAAAATAGTGATAAGTGTTGATCCCCGTTTCCTAAAACCAAAGGTTATGTCCTCAAATGTTTTGTTTTCTCTCGATAACCAACAGTCTGCAACCCAAAGATGTTCAGTTTACTGTCGGTGAAGACTAAAGAAACCAGAAAATATTATTTTGTATTATATTATATTCATTTGTGAGGTTGGAACCAGAGAATTTTTACCTTTTTTTCTTAAAACACAACTAAAAGTGATAAATTGATTATCAAAATAGTTTAATTTTCTAACAATCAACTAATCAAATAATTGTTGCAGCTCTAGTGTTCTTGTTCTAGTGACTTTCAGAGAGGCAGTGAACTTTGTTCATTTAGGGACATAGTAAAATCAGGTTTTGTACTGGTACATATTATCCTGTAAGGCATTCGTTTCATCTGTCCCTCACCTCATGTATGTAAATGAGGGGGAAAGTATATCACAATTATAAATAATGGCATAAAAATCTGTATATACTTAAAGCAACACCTTACTGACTGACACTGTATCACTAACAAACATTATAATTTTTACGAAGACAGTATTTGTAGCAAGGTTATTGTATTTGTCTATATTATACATATGTTTGTGGTATTGGTATCTACTCCATACATTTTGTAATAATAAATGGATCCACGTTTGATGGCCTGTACTATAAAATGAAATAATGAAATGAGAACAGCAACTTGAAACTGAAATGATGCCTGTGGCCTCAGTAATAAGTAAGGCACCAGTTCTCACCACAAGGTGGAGGTGTTGGATGAGGATACAGTAACTTATGTCACTGTGACATCCCAGGAATGTAAGCTTTCTAAACACAAGATAAGCTCGTTGCTTTGGATGTCAGAATGAATTCCCGAAGGTCAAGTGCTGCTTTGACATAGAAATGCAACCCTTTTAACCTTGCAACAAATCCAAATCCATTCATCAGTCACATGAACTACATGCAACCAAATGTGAATCAGCACAGAAATTCCATGAACAACAAAGTATGTGTCAAATAAAAGCCCATCATTGTTGTGAACATTATGCATTTTTATGTGACAGCTCATTTTCTGTTTGTCAGGCCCGTAGTAATACTCTGGTGTGAAGTGTTTCACACTATACCCACAAGGCCCTTAGACACACACGGCATATTTACGAATGGCACCATTTAAATTCCATGTGAGCATGATGTTGCTGTTTTAGTCTTCGAAAACAGTGCTCAATGACAAGTAATAATATAAAAATGATAATAATGTCATGACTTCACTGATTTACATGTGCAGTAGTTTGTCCTCCAAGTGTCATTGAGCTTTCTAGGAGCATATCAATGCTAGTTCCTGACCCAGCCCACGCTTTATATAAGAAAGAAGACACTAAAACCTTTTACACATAGGGTTAAAATGCGACTTACTTCAAACACTTTACTAATACAGATCAGAGACAGAGAAACTACAAACAATCTCAACGAGTATGAATCTGATTGTAGATTGTGCAACATCACTAATAAGTTGTACTGCAGTTTATAGTGTAGTATGAAAGAGGAAGGAATAGAGGGCGGGGGTGATTTAAACTGCACTATGTGGATGTCTATGTCAATTTGCCAGTATTTCTAGTCTAACTTCTGCTTACAGTATCATGTGATCCACAAGGCAATTTTCTCAACCAACAGACTATGAAGAATTATCTTATCTAATCCAGTGTAATGAGCAGGCAACTGTGTCAGCTTTTCCTCCTCACTCGTAGTCCTTTATATATTCAGTCCTTATGAACTGTCTTAAGTGAGCAAATCATACTTATCTTGTATTCTAAACATATTCATATTTGATGATTTCACATCAAATGTAGCTCCAATTCAGGCATGACAATAGGCTTGCTTTGGATGGGAGTCTACTTTGCCTTGGCCAATGGGGGTCATGTCATATGGCTTGGTCTGGTGGCTGTGGATGGGGGAGGGGTTGTTTTCTTTCAATATCTTCTCTGAGCCAATAAGCAAGAGTGGAACTGAATGAATCCAATTATCACATACAAACTATCCCCTGGCAACACCTTGCAACAGGCCACACAATTAACACTTTGTGGCCTGTGGCACTTTCATCGTGTGGGACATTGATAATAAACAATAAAATAGCTCATTTACTCTCATTCATCCAAGGAGATCATTTCTATACGTAATTACATCTTAATTATATATATAATTTCCTAATATGTTAATATGTTAACCACTTGAAGAAGATATTCCCAGCATTTTCCTTAGACTGATAACTTCAATATCATATCATATATTATTATATTATATATAACTTTTATCATATATAACTCTTTATATAACTGCATTCTGTATCTTCTCTCTGAAATGAAACTTATAATGAATGCATATTTCATGTGCAATTTAAGGAAATATTCAAGTTTCACAATAATATTTTTGTGGATGCTCAAGTAGCCCTTATACATGTCTTAATTTTCCTGTAAATCCATCTCTGAAAAACTTTTTTGAGAGACTTTTTACAAGAATTTAAACTAAGATCTGTTGAGTTTAAACAAATGTCCACACCCAAGCTTAGGGTGTTACTTTATGATGCAAGATATGGGTCACATTTGACTATTGTGCATATCATGAGCTGTAATGACAACAAACAGTATAGTAACAATAAAGTTACAACTCTCTGATTACATATATTTATTGTATTAACTGGACAGCTCTTCGTGATTCAAATCCCAAATAATAAGTGGTCATTGTTTTCGATTCCAGCTTGGCAATAAAAGAACATTGTGTCCCAAAATTAGGCTACTGTCCCTTTAAGAAGACCGGCCCCATCCGCGTACAACTGTTTTATGCAAATATGACAAGCCGAACGTGCCGTGAGCCAATCAGAGGCGAGTTCTAACCGCGGGAGATCTAAATTTCGCGGGACGAAGTTTGGCGCTAAAAAAAAAGCTGTTCTTTCCCAGCTCTTGTCCTCTTGTATGGAGAGCGGAGCTCTGAGGTGGACGGACAGGAGTCACAGACCGGGTCGGAATCCGCATCAGAAGGAGCCACAATAAGTTGTAAATCTCAAGCTGGAACCCGATCTTTATGAGACCTGGTAGCCTTCTTGTATTGGACTTTAAGATACTGGATGTTTCAAATTGTTTATTTATTTAGGGAGTAATGCTTTATAACTTGTAGGGCAAGATTCATCAACACTTTGTCATCGGACAAAGGATATCAACAACGACCAGTCAGCTGGATTAATTGAGTATATATTGATAGGAAACTGGCTTTTTTTGCATGTTTAACTCATGCATTTTGTATTTAATCGGCTGATTTCAGCTGTATGAGTCGCTCTTTGCTCCTTTGTTATTATATTACAAGGGTAGACATATTTAATAGAAAACCTGCGGCAGCGGCTTGCTAATATAATTTTGCAGAGTATTAATCTGTGTGCTTAGCTCTCAGCACACCACGTCTCCCCTTGCACTTCCTTTTATTTGGTTTTTTTCTGGAAAATGATGCGAATGCCTAAAGGCGTCTCTCCGGCATCGGGTCGGGCAGCAGCGGGGCTTCCTTGCTCTCAACAGAAGATGAAGGTTTTGTCCACCGGAGCGGTAAAAACCGAGTTCTTCAGCACCGGACTGTCCAGCCCTCCGATGAGCACGGTACCGGTCGGGTATTTCACCCAGATCTGCAACACAGCCGCGGCCGAACAAAGAGCCAACAGCCTGTATTCAACCCCCCACGGACCAGAGGCTAAACCCATCAGATCATCCTCTGGGCGACTGCCGGTAAAGAATCAAACACACACTAAGCCTGCACTACAAATACACACATTTTGAATATTTAATAAGCGCTTCAGTGTCCAGTACAGTGTGTCGTGTGTCTGTGTGTAGGCGGAATAATGCTTGATTTACACTGGTATGCATGTTTTAGCAACATTTAGGTCACATTCAAATATGTTCTGACGTGATAAGCCACAGAGGAGGGACTGTGACTGCTGCAGGACATAGAGAATATGAATGGTGTCCTCCCTTTGCCTGCCATGTTAAGTTGTGTGACATCTTTTCAGGCAGTCCAGCTGTAGCTATAGACCAGACGCTGTGGGTTTGGTGGCTTTAGGGAAGTGGAGGGGAGGGGTGAGGGCTATTGGTAGTGTTTGGAGAGTGTTTGGGGCCCCTCTCTTGTGAAAAGGAAGGATGAGTGGCCCCCGCAGCAGTGGGAGATAGCAGTGGCAATCAAACAATGCCAGGCGGATGATCAGCCTGATGGAAGACACTAATGTAAACACGGCTTAACTATTGTGGGAACTAAAAATGGGATCATTTTGGGAGTAGCTCAGCTGCTCGCTCAACAATCTGTTACCTCTAATTTGACAAGAAATGTTCCCGAGCTGTCGTTCACTTTTGTATTTGGACAGCTTTTTTTGTGATCACACCTGTATGACAGCTGCTCCAACTGCACCTGTCGTTAAGGCAATAGAGGACCTGTGTAACCTGTTCATGTCACTGTAGGAAGGAGGTGGAGGTCAGAGGTCATAACCGGACGACTGGTGTGTTTTCTCGAGAGCTGATAGTGGAAGACACTGAAAAACATCATTCATGGGGGGGGGATCAGCTGTATGATTTATTTATGTAAGAAGAATATGTGATGTGAGCTTTACTCCATGTATAAACAGTCCGCTTCCTATTGCTGAAAGATTATTTGAAAAGCTTGATGATCTGAGAGGATTGCATCGCAGTCAGCAGTGTTAGTGTTAGTGCTCCACACCTGCTGTTGTTTGTTATGTTGCTGTCTTCTTCCTTAACAGCCAGTCAGCCTTGCAGTTCTTCTAGATTTAGTGAATTGCAGTAAGGCTAAAGGGGTTAGGGGTTAGAGTGGGCACAGGGTCTTCAAATCTCATGTTAACCCCTTGCCCTTGGGCCTGTATTCACTAATAGGCCCTACAAGAGGATTAGTTGGACATAAGTGTGAAATAGGCTACCACCTGGCTTATCATATGCCAAGGTGAGCTTCATTACAATTCAAGTCTATGTAATGTTCTTGGATTTGTCTGTGTCACATGTTTGCTGATTTGAAAATGTGTTTTTTTTTTTCCCTTTTAATTAAGCATTGAGACCATATTGTGTGACATAGATTGCCAATAACTGGCTGAGAGCAACATAGAGTGTAGGATCTGATGCTGATAGGGTTTTATTATTATTAATATTCAGCAAATGCTATCATCAGGAGATAGTGACAAGTTCCTGATAAGGAGGCAATATGCTGAGTGTGTTTTCACACTGATAAGGTCTACTCTTGCTCCCTGCTGTACATACTGTTCATGATTGGATTTGTTGTGACAGCGTTAACTTCCGTTTTTAAATGAATTTAAAAAAAAGCCAGAAAAACACAAAAAATAGTTGATATAACCAAAATGAATCAATTAATATGGCAAATAGTGATGCCCTTTTGAAATTATAGAGCAGGTTTCAAAAGTCCCAGAGTCCAATGATTATGAAACTTCCTCAGCACATTTCAGCACATTTCAGGTAAACTTTAAATACTAAGGGGAAATGTTTTTCTGAAAGTTTTACAAACAATTGTCCTGAAACATTGTAGTAACTAATAAAACATGAGGAGTTAATGAGATCAGAATAACAGGTCTAGTAGTGCCATTTGAATACAATTTCACTAGAAATATCAGGTGATAATCTCACAGTTTTCACCACTTCTCCTTGACGTTTTTTAGGGGTTTTTTTCTTAAATCCTTGAATGACCCTTCTCAACGCGCCGCATCAGTTATATTTCATGTAAAACGTGGGGTTGTTGAGGGGTTTTCAAGGCCTTTTTTCTGGCAGCTTCGTGGTCTCTGACACAAACCTGAATCTTTAAAAAGTTGAGTCATTCAGGGTCAGGTTCCACATACGAAGACATTTCTTACAAATCAGGTTTCCTGGATACAAACATTTAAATGCACAGAAAGGAAGGTGAGATTCATTTTTTCAGCCACAGAGTATCACTATGGCAGCTGTGGACACGTGGTAAAAACAAATTCACAGTTTTCTATGAAACCTGAACAAATTTTCAGTCTTTGATTCAAACATTAATTATTCCTGTGTCTTTACATACTATAAAAGACATCATTCAAGAATGGTTAGTCATTTAGTTTATTTTCAAATAAAGAGATGTGTTTCAGCAGGGTGATGTAACACAAGACATAAGTATGTCATTGTTATGATCATATTTAAAGGGAAAAATATAAGTAAATAAGTAGTAGTATGTCTGACTGAATCAGGGCATAATGCTACACTATTTATCTTGTAGTTTACATTGCTGTCATGACTGAGGATGGCAAGTATGCAACGTTATTTCAATGCATCTCATGATGATGACTTCTTCATGCGCTTGCTGACACAGCAGCTTGACTCTGGATTTTGCGTCTCCAGAACAAACCAACCAACAGGAAACACTTAATGTAAAGCTCATTTCCTTTGACCTTAACAACATAATAACCACTCTCTTTATGACTGATACGATGGTTGGCTCAGCTTAGAAACCATAGCAAGCTAAAAAGCTAAACTGCTAAACAGCTGTCATACATGACCCCACACTCCAAAGCTTACTCATTGGTCATATGCTTTTCTAAACACTATGAAAAAAAGTTAATGTTTGACATGAGCTGCAGCGATGCCCACGCCAACTGTAGTAAAAGGCAATGTATCAGTGATTGGCATGTGAGTTCTAACCAGGGTGTGTAAACTGTTGATAATGTTGTGTCACTGTTTCCTTTTGGGTTTATAGTAATGTAAATGTGTCACAGGACTTCGGTCTCCCTCCCTCCAAAGTCCAGGGGCAGTCCTTTCTCCTTGTGACAGCTACTTTCAAATTAAACCTCGTCATCAACACTCTACGACACTGCTGATGAATGAATTTGTCTGTTTCGGATACAGCATTTACTACAACCGAATGGCACTTGGAGCCAGGCCGCATCTGCATAATGTTGACCAGAAACAATGTTCTACTCATTCCCTGCTTATGTCACATGTGCGCGTTCCGTGATTTTCATGGAATGTGCACAATCTGCCAAAACTGCACGAGCGCTGATATCAGCTTGGTAGGAACTCAAACCTCCTCTATGAGCTTTGTCATAACCCGAGTTTTCCTCTTGTTCCGTCCTGGGAGCCCCTGTGGTGAGCCCCCATTCAGACGCTGATGCCGCTTGGGTGTGACACTAGCCACGTCGCCAACTGTATGCACTAGCTCAAAATCGCTCCACATTACTCCCTCTCATTCACCTTGCTTTACCCCAGCCTCAGGCCAGAGCTGACCCCAGAGTATAATTTCCTCAATAGGGGGAGTTTTGCATTTCAAAGCAGCCTGCTCCCCCCTCTTCACCACCAACCCCAAATGGGCAGATCCACCCTCCTCTTTTACCTCTTGAGAGACACGTTCTATCAGTCTCATCAGCAATGCAGTTTTTTGTTTTCCTTTGACTACCCAGAGGTGTGGTACAGAGGGGTTTGTGTACAAAGGAGTAGATATTTGCGGGCGTACTGTAACTTGCCCTCGGCTTGGATGGAATCTGAGTCCCATGCAGCCTGACAGACAAGGTTTGTTGGTTTAAGGAGAGGCCTGGCTGTAGAAGTCCTTCACGTGACTATGACTTTGTGTGTGAAACAGCACTGTGGAGATTTCACCACAGTGACAGGGACGGCGGGAATTGGGTAAAGAATGCAAAGCAAACCAAAAGAGCCACGTGCAGCTCTTGGGTGTAACTGGGCAGGCAGGGTGAGGTTACAGCAAACGCGAGTGGTGTGATACTGCGAGTTTAGGAGATAAAGAGCTATGTGTATAGTTGGCTCAGGCCTTCCTTATTTCCTGTCACAGCAATCGGCCTAAATAGTGACTTACTGCAGAGTATCTGGGAATTTATTTCTAAATGACATTTGGAAATGACACAACATTTCCTCACTATAATAATTATAGTACACACAATACCCAGCTTTTTGTCTAAGCCTGATCCAAACGGTCTGATTTAGTGTTTCAGGATGTTTTGTGTGTCCTGATATGACAACGTGGCTGTTGAGCTTAACTGTTACCATTCTTCATAATTGCACTATTCTCACCATGGAAAGCAAGCGAAAGAAAGACAAACTGTTTCTACTGGTGAAAATGGTGTTTGCGTAATGTAGCTGACTCACCAGAGAAATCCCTCATGCACAAAAGGGAGCACCCAAACCCCCACCCTAACCCATACAGCTGCAGGGTGAAACCGTTGATTCCCCTCTTTCAAAATGTCACGAAGCCTGTGGCTTTGACTTAAAAAGTGCAAACCTGCCGACCTGAAAAATGTAGACATAGTGCAGTTTGAGCTTCACGTTTAGGCCATGAAACCCTCAACTTATGTTACGTGAAGGGTGCTTTATGGATGACAATATGACTGAAATATCTCAACAACTATTTGATGTATTGCTGTGAAATTTTGTACAAACGTTCATTGTTCCCGAACATTGTACCTACTTGCACCATGAGGTTGACATTTGTGGTTTTGAATAAATCATCTGAACAACTATTAGCTAGATCGTCATGACATTTGGTGCAGACCTTCATATCCGCCACAGGATGAATTGGAATCACTTTGATGATTTCCTGACTTTTCGTGTGACACCCAAGTACAGCCTAACAGCTGCTAACATGACTGCAGACTCTTGAACTCTTACAGTGTCTTGTTTTCATATTTGTGCTGGCGCAGTATGCAATGGACAATCAAGTAAAACCAGAATCTTCCTCTCTCTGTTTAAGCTAACCCTGTCACTACTTGTTGACAAACCAGAGGACCAGTATCATCTACATCTTTCTTGTGACCCATGGGGTCTTAAAGGGAAACTTTACGATTTTTCAAGCTGGACCCTATTTTCCCATCATTTTGTGTCTAAGTGACTAATGGGGACAACAGTTCTTGAAATTAGTCCAGTATTGAGCAAGAGTGCTTTAGTCAGCAGCTGTGAAACAGGCTGCAATGTAATCCTTTGGGGCAATTGCACCCCGTCAATGTGCATCCACTAAAAGTGCTTGTTTTTGCCACTGACTGGCTCAGATTGTTATTTTAAGTGTCTAATAGTCACTTAGGCACAAAATGATGGTAAAAAAGGGTCCAGGTTGAAAAATCACAAAGTTTCCCTTTAGTGAATGTTAACAGCCACCATATTGTCCAGAAGTCACGGTCACTGACTTGTCCCGTGTGCCCTGCTGATGTTTCTGCATGCCTGTCTGTATGCTGTAGGGATTAAAAACTGCCAACAGCTCAAACACTTGCTGTGCTGCTCCAGATGTCGCTAGTCAACAGGTGGACATGTCAGAGAGCACGCTGGGACAATGGCAGCTTTCAGTTTCCCCACACTCACACAGGCATATTCACACATGGTTGAGTCAATTCACCACTTTTCCCATCTCTGAAACAGTCAGTTGCCTAAACCAATTAGCTTACTAGCTTCTTGTGCACTGTGATGACAAGAAGGGATTACTATTTCCCAGTATTTATAAAAAGGATATGAAAGAAAGCAGAATACAAAAAAGTGAAGTCACTAACCATATGCTGCAAACTACCCAGCAGCCTCAGATGTGTCTAACTGAAATCCCACGCCCCGTTAGCTCAGTTACCAGTGTGTTTTTTGCGTGGCCGCACCGCATAATAAAATGAATGATTACAGACTGACTGCAAACTTTATCGTCCACGGTGAATATTTGTGGGAGTTAACGATTGACTGACAAGAATTCCGCTTTTTTTAGGTTGCCTAAAAATTGTCACTCCCATCTTTCTTGTGCAAGAGTTCTCAGACAGTTGGTCATTTCTCAATCCTCGTGTGACTTTCACTTTGGTGACATTGCGTCTATGTAGGTCACTGGAAAGAGTAATGGTCACATGAGGATACCGAGTTTTTATTGGGATCCAAAGGTTGTGTGTGTATGTGTGTGTGTTTGAGGTTGTGATGCATTGTAGTTATAGTTAATCATATGTTTGTGTGGAGACTTAGAGTCTGTGTATTAAAGTAAAAGAAAGAAGCAGAGAGACAAATAGGAAGGCTTGAGAGGGGGAGGAGAGGTCATTGAGTGATTCCAGGGATTTCCTGGTGTTTTGCAGGCAGTGGTTTGAGAGGCAATCAGCCCCCTCCCTATCCGCCCACACACACACACACACACACACACACACACACACACACACACACACAAGATCAGCCCCTCTTGAAGTGCTTGGGAAAGTGTGAGGGGGGTGTTTTGTTCCTGCACTTGAGGGCTGTTGGCACATTTACGATACGGCACTTTTCAACAACCCCCTATTTAGCACTTTTGCCAGCATTGATGTCACAGTTCGGTGAATGGGGTACTCACTTTATTCTCATGATTTAACTCTCAACTTGCCATTATTTAAAGTCAATGGGATTTGTTAAGCAGGTGATATAAAAGATTGTTTCCAGCAGACCATAGACTGGGAGGGAATTGGCATGAGGAATATTATTCATACTGTTATGATGACAGAATGGTTAGGTCAGTGTAAACACTGCAACCATTAGAAACACCCTGGTTGTTCTAATATTTTTTCATGTTTTTGTTCTTACATTTTTACCTAAGATACATGAACTCTTTTCTCTATAGGCCAAAAGGAAGCTGGACCTAGAGGACCCTCTTTACCTCCCAGACTTCCGCACACCAAAAGGCAAAAGCAGCATTGCAGCAAGGATACCAAGTCCAAGGAGTGAGTACATGGCCATGGATCAGAATATAAATAGATGTCATGGGTTTTAAAGGTGGATACTGAAGGTGCACCAAGACTAGTGTAGGTGTCTGTGTGTATAACTGTCTTTTATCTCTAATTGTTCTCCTCTCGTCTGCGTTTGTCTGTACATTTTTTCTCTCAGCTCCAAAGTCTCCAGGTGAGCGGACGAGGTATGACACTTCCTTGGGCCTGCTCACCAAGAAATTTGTGGGCCTGATTGCCGAGTCTCCTGATGGAGTTCTTGACCTAAACTGGGCCACTGAGGTTCTGGAGGTCCAAAAGAGACGCATCTATGACATCACCAACGTCCTGGAGGGAGTCCAGCTAATCCGAAAGAAGTCCAAGAACAACATCCAGTGGTTGTGAGTACAAATACAGAAGAGGGAGATTAATTATTAGGAATGGTAATGGTGTTAAGGTAAAACTGAAACTTAAAGGACCAATGCGTAAGATTTAGTGGCATCTAGCGGTGAGGTTGCAGATTGCAACCAAATTGTCCTCATTCTCCCTTTTCAAGTGGTTAAGAGAATCTATGGTGGCCACAAAACTGGTAAAAACTTGAAAGGCCCTCTCTAGAGCCAGTGTTTGGTTTGTCCATTCTGGGCTACTGTAGAAATATGGTGGGCTCCATGGAAGAGGACCCATTTCTTATGTAGATATAAAGAGCTCATTCTGAGGTAACAAAAACACAACAGTTCTTAGTTTCAGGTGATTATACACTAATGAAAACATACTTATGAATATTATGTCCCATTTCTGCCAATAGATCCCCCTAAATCTTATATTCTGGCCCTTTAAATCGTTTATTCATGCGTCATTGTATTAGATCAACATTTCTGTTATTGCAAGCTCCTTCTCTGAATGAGTGTCATTTACTCCTGATGTTGATTTTTGCCTTTGGGGATTCAGCACAAGCATTGATTTGTTTTGTAATAAAGGTTAGCTTCAACTAACAGCACTTTGCATTAGGCCCTGTAATCTGATTAGATCATGATCAGAGGTCAGAGTTTACCACAGATGAAAATGGAACAGATAAAAACAATAAATCATAAAGACTAAATTCAATCAACACCTCTCTGACACAATCATAACATGATATGACCTTGAGTTGTGAAGATTTTCAGTTTGAGTACAGTCAGACCACCCCGCTTATAATTGTTTATGTGTTTGTTCTTGTGTTTGCAGGGTAGGAGATGTGTTTGAGGGTGGCGCAGGTGGAGGAGAGAAGGCACGCGCCCTCAGGAAAGAGCTTGGAGATCTGGAGAAGGCAGAGAGATCTCTGGATGAACTGATCCACTCCAGCACCACACAGCTCAAACAGCTCACTGAATATAAAGACAATCAGAGATATCCTTTACATGCAGCTGCGTGTTTATCTGCATTCTTCCCTGATAGTCCTCTGTGTTTCAATATCTGTATTCCTGCAAATATCCATCCGCTTCGTTTCAACTGTTGTTACCCTTGACTCCACACTGTACGTTGGGCTACGTGACATACCAAGACATCCGATCCATTGGCAGTCTCCGAGACCAGACAGTCATTGCTGTCAAGGCTCCTGCTGAGACCAAGCTGGAGGTGCCAGACACGGCAGGGGTGAGAGCACATCTTTGTGTTACTTAACATGTTCTGTTTCCTCCTTCTCACCACTGCACTTACATGTAAATTTTTATTATGTGTCAGCGCTTCTGTCAGATAGATGAGATGCTTCACAAATGCTTTAAAGTATTATATTGTACAGACATATACAAAAATGCAATTTAATCAGTTTTCTCTATAAAACTAACACTGATTGCTCTTTCTCTTTACAGCAAGGATCATTACAGATCTATCTGAAGAGTAAGAATGGCCCCATTGAAGTCTACCTGTGTCCAGAGGAGGGTCTTGAAGATGCCAGTCCCGTTAAAAGTGTTGTCACACCTAAAAAGGAGTTCCCTCAACCCCTCTGCCCTCCAACTGTAGCCCCAATGGCACCACCAAGCTATAGCATCAAAGAGGAGCCTGCTGAATGTAAGCTGGGTTTTCTGCGGGGTTATATACAGCACAGCGGGATTCTGACTTTATTAGTGATCATAGTGATCATACAAATCAGCACTACTTTTAACAACTTACAATTACATACTGACAATGACAATACACGATGCAACATCTACACATTTCACATATATACAGTATAGCTAGAGAAGGTCTGCAGCTAACTATTATTTTCTTTATCGATTAATCTGCAGATTATTTTTATTATTAATCATTTGGTCTGTAAATCATTAGAAAACAGTGAAGAATTCCCATCACAATATGCTAGAATTAAATGTGACATCATCAAACGTCCAACCAACAGTCCAAAACCCCAAAATATTTAATTTACTATGATGTAAGGCAAAGAAAAGCAGCAAATTCTCACATTTCAAAATCAGATAGTTGGCATTTCTGCTTGAAAAGCTACTTAAACAATTCATCAATTAACAAAATAGATTAACCAACTAATAGTTGCAGCTTTAAGATACAGTATAGCATACATGCAACATTGGATACACTATAACACACACAGGTTTAGAGAAAATAAATTAACCAGTGTTAAGTTTAATCAAACTGAAGCCCCAATCCATCAATTACATGATTATAGTATAACTACTTATTACTATTTGTATCAGAATTATACAATCACAATATCCTTTGTTATAGTATAATGTGTAAAGCCTTGATTGTACCTATGTACTAGTCATGTACAGCTCTTCTCCTATTTGAGGTATTTGCTTGATAAGTATACACTCAAACAGAAAATGTAAAAAATGTACAAAACACAATTTCTCAATCAATAAATCAGCTAAACTTAATCTATTTTGCACATTTGATATACGTAAGATATGATTTAAAAAACTCAATACTAAAATTATGAGAAGAAATAAAAGCAATAAAATAATGAAGTGCAGTCAAAGGTCAAGATAAAATGAAATGAAATGAAATAAAATGATAGGATGAAAATGAAGCTAAAGATACGTTTTGAGCTTATGGTGGTATATTAGATCCTCAAGAGGCTGTTAGAAGCACATGAGCTAAAGATTTTTATCGTGCTCTGTTCTGCAGTTATTACTCACACTCAAACACATCAAATTCACCCCCCACCCACCTCTTTCCTGTACTGTTCCTCTCTTAAACACAGCCAACCTGTCTGCAGCAGCTCCAGTCACCTCCTCCGTTGCAGCGTCCAGTTCCTCTCTGCTGGATGTCGAGGGTCTGTTGGGTTTGCCCCCCAGCCTGCTCCAGATGACCGAGGACCAACTCCCTGGCACCTCCTTCACCGCAGACCCTAACACCCCATTTGTCAGTTTCTCTCCACCCTTAGACCACGACGATTACCTCTGGAGCCTGGAGGACAGCGAGGGAGTGTCAGATTTCTTCGATACTTACGATCTTGGAGATCTGTTGAAGAGCTGAGGTATAGATGAAGGAGGGGAAAGGAAATTTAGGGAGGAGGGAGGGGGGTATTTAACTGAATGCCTTCTCGGGGTAGGAAATATTACACTATGAAGCCATCACTCTTTGTTTTTGCCATGCCTGTTTTAATGTTAGTAATTCCAAAGGAGGATTTCACCCCCTTGTGTTTATTTTAATAAGGTAAAAAATCAAATTTGTACATATTGATGTAAAATTATCAAACTGGGAGGGAGGTGTGGGGCTTAGATTAATAGTGATGTGTGTACTCCTCAACCAGTAGGAAACAGTTTATAAACTGGGGATTGTTTTGGAGTTTCTGTCACATTTTCAGCTGCAGATTTAGCTGAGATTTAAAAAAAAAAAAAAAAAGCAATCTCATACAAATGCAGGAGTTATTATGCATATCACATCACCAGCAAAAAAAAAAAAAAGAGATGCATTTGGGTATCGGACTGTGTTTACAGTGTGACAACTCAGGAATTTTGTCTTCCTTGTTTCCAAAGTCTAAATGTTTGTGCCACTCTTTGGCCCGTAGGGGGCAGCCTTGTATTATGCCAGCTTTAACTGCCATGCAGCTTCACAGGATTCAATCACTGGATAAGAGTCAGCTAAAGCCATTAAGAACTGTACACAGGGTGTGTTTTTAAGTGTCCTAGTATCTTCACCACTGACCAAATTAAGCTGTGAAGCCCATCATTGTAGATACACAAGTGTTTACATCTTTACAATATGAATAGTGTGCAGTCTGAGCGTAGTTATTACGTCATACAACCGATTTTGAAGGTGCTCATGCCTCTCTGTCTGATCAGGTTTGCTCTCACTTGCCTTAAGCTTTACGTCAGGCCTTGTACCTGTTTGGCGCTGCATTGCGTGATGAAACGTGCAGGTTCTGACAGTTGATTCAGGACTCAGAGTTAATGACTAATAATGGGTGCTTAGTGAACACATACTGTATAATCTCTGACTGAACAAGAGAATCACTCTCTTTTGTTGGTTTGGCAGCTTTGTTTCGGATCCAGTTGCTCCTCTTTTGATGTGAGTGTAATATCTGATTTTCATTGATTATTTTAAATGATTTTTGGTTTAGTAATATACAAGTACTATTGTATTTCTGAGGAAATATCCCCAAAAGAAATTCTATGCAGCATCTGTGTTGCAGGTTGGTTAGAAGCGAGGTTAATTGATGTAATTAATTAGAGGAGTTATGTTGTTTTCCTCTTGTTCTAAAATGAATGAATATGTTGATTAAACAGCAATAGAAACAATAAGGAATTTATATCTTTACTGTTCAGATTTTAAGCCAATGAATGCTTTTTTCCCACATGTTGTGGTGCAACCCTTTTAAATGTCAATGACATGCACCCGAGGTCAGAGCAGCTGTGACTTTTATCTGTTTTTTTTTATTGAGGCATTTTAGACATTTTGGAAATTTGATTTTCATACTGATGTATTTTTGGCTTTCCCTCTACGCTGCAGAGATAAGCTGTCCTGTCCTAACAAAACTTGAAAACTTGTGTGTTTGTGTGTGTATTTGACAGCTTGGGAAATGGGTGTCATGGTGTGTTTGCGTGTGTGTTGTTTTACAATGTAGGTTAGTGAATGTGAATTCCGAATTTGTAGTTTTTTCAATGAGCATTATTTTTCTGGTATTTGTACATATATTGTTTTGTATTTATACCTATTTTTTCAGATTTGTTTTTGAAAGTTGATACTGGCCTCCATACAGAAGGCTTGACTGTTTTTGTATGACATGCAGCACTTAATATTTTGTAATATTGTGTGGTCTGTTTGAAACTATTAAATAAATACTGAAGCCATGGTTTATATTTGGGAATGTGTTTTTATTTCAATCATTGTTTGTGTCAGAAACTGTTATAAGCAGCTACTGGTATTTTCCAAAGTGCCATCTTTAGTTCAGTCCTTTTAAGCAAATATTTTTCAATAAATCTGCAAATGAAATACACCACGAGCCTCATGCATAAATCCTGGAAAAAGATCAAATTTATTGTTCCACTTCCTTCATGTGACCTGACTGATGAGTCTTGGTGGATGATTCACCAATGTAGATGCATCTTGCATGCACATAAGCCCATAGACTGAAGTTGGAGGCTCAAATCAAAATACTGAGAGCAAGGGTTCATGTAGTTTTTGTGGCAGGCTCTGGACCGCAGACCACTAACAATGTTGATCTAATGAGAAGTGACATTCCCTGAGTAGAGAGAGAAGGTTGACGTGAAGAGTGACAATGACACTGGCTGAGATATAAACACACTCAGACAGGTGGACAAAAAACATCCATCACTCTTTATGAGCTGGTTGCTTTGGAAACAAGCTCACAAAAGGGAGCGGACACCCAGAAGGTCAAAGTTCAGTGGGTCACTGTGGAATGCTTTCTTTCAGTGTGTTCAGAGGGGAAACAAGGATGTGCATTTTCAGGGAAATACATCACAGATTTACTAATTTGTAGTTGATGCGTGTATAGATTTGTATGTTTTTGTTAAATATTACATGTAGCTTCAGGCTCTGAATACAATGTGAAGAAAAAGGTTAAATATTTACTGACTGTTTTTTGGGAATTATAATCTGAGCTAATATGTCCTTTCCCAAGGGGTTTCCAAACACCAGGTACTAAAGAGGAGAGGAGCTAAAACATACTTGCCTGGTTCTTCCTGTAAGTAATTTTATAGAGCGCCTAAAATTTGTGGCCCATGGAAGAAGTTGTATATTACAGCAGGAAACACAAATTTATTACATGCTCGCCACAGATTGCAGTTGTTGCCAACAAAGTTCAACACCAAGAAATAAACTCTGTCTCTACATGAACTTTGTCGACTGCCTCCGGTTCCGTTTGCCTCTATTTGCGCTAAGTGTGTATTAACAGATGTTACGCACAACAGCTCATGTGTTTAACACAAGGTCATAAACTGAAATGTCAGACACCACATACACACACATAGCCTTTGACTGTGTGGTTTATATGCTATCTAAACAGCAGACCACTTCACTGCTGTTACATCACACCTTCAGACCAATGTGACAAGAGTCTGAAGTAAATTAGCACCTAAATTGCATAAATACCTCTTTGTGCGCTGGCATGGTATAAAATAAGTAACAGCTCATCAATGAGCAGTGCCAACCTTTGGTAAATCATTGTGTGCCATTGTTTAGGGCTGCAGGACATGTAATGATATTAAAATTTTCTTTAAGGGTAACAGTAATTTAGTGACTACAGTGGGTTTGTTTAGAGCCACTAAAAGCTTCTCCGGGGAGGTAAAAAACAGACTCAACAGTGAAGGAAAAAAAAATGAATTTTATTGCATTCTTTGTTGGTGTCTCAAATTACACTGCAACACTGTGGATTCTATGTGACACTGCATTTATAATGGGTTATGAATCACAAACAAGTTATACCTATTCCCAGACTGAAAAAAGTTTTGTTGCCATACCAACTGTGATGACAAGCATTCTGGAGAGGGAGAGGGTGGCTGTCTGAGGGCGGGGTTGATGGGCAGGTATGTTTCCAGCTTAGAAGCCAAGCCAACAGAGGATATGCATGACACTGAATTGAGACTGATACCGCTCAGTAAGGTGTGACGTATTTTTCCAAAACAGACTCTGTCACTCATTGTCACAGCTCTTTTTGCAGTAGAGTTGCCTCCCAGTACTTGCAGTTTTTGATGTATATTGTTTTCAAAAGAGGCCAATGCCCCGTTCAAGACACTTCATATGCTTATTCCAGTGGGAAAGAGTCCTGTGTTAAACAATAAATCAAGCCCTCTCTCTCCTTCTCTTTCTCCATTCCTCCCATTTTCAGTCAACCGTGTCAACCAGAAGAGGGGGTATTTTACGGTAAGCCTGGGCCTCCTGCTTTGACAGGGGTAGTAAATTGATAGCAGGACTAGTGGAGCTGAGTCAACAAGCAGTGCGAGAGGAGGGGTGATATTTGGGGGAGGGAGATTGGAGGACCGTGCATTACTGCTCTGGGCTGCTGGGAAGCAGCGAGAAAATCCTGGCAGCCGAAATCTTTACTGGAAGATGTCTCTACGACCTCTCCACTTCTCTGTGTGTGCGTCAGGGAGAAAGTGGGAAGCGGCATTTGGTGTACCTCACTTCTCAAGAGCATAAACTTTATGCTTTAAGACAAGAAATGGCGTGTATGACAGAAAGTAGAGAGAAAGCTCTGGTTGGTGACAAAAGTAAAGAGTGAAATTACCTCTAGAATTGGCAGAGAATATTTTAATATGGGTAATAACAATGAAAAGGTATTTGGTGTTTAGGAAGGAAACGGGTGGAGACATGGAGGGAAAACATCAAGTGAGTCACTCCAGTTTGCGTATACAGACAATGAAGGTTCAATATCTTTCTCCTTTCCTCTGTGTCATTCCAACTTTGTCTTCCTCCCTGTGCCATGCATCTCTCATCCCCTCCACCATCCCAAACTGTTTTCCTCTGTCAATTCCCTATCCCCCCCCCCAACCCCCCACCCCGTCCCTGTCCTTGCACTTGTGTTCTCCCCTATATTTTAGTGCATCGCCTGAGCAGACCGGTTTGCTCAGTTTTACAATAGGACCCAGGCTGGTAGGGCTGGAAGGCTGGCAGATGCACAAAGGCTCTGCTTCTTTACTAGAGGCCGCAAAGAAACTGAAGGAGGGTATTGTTGGGACAAAGCAAGCCTCTGCATTACATCAGCCCAGACATGCATGCACAAAATGAGTGCATGCAAAATGAGCATGCAGACACACATGTGTATGTTGCACATACAGTATATTACAATAACAGACACCTGCATATATTCATGCAAACTCTTTATATCCATCTGTATCTATTTTTCCCTTTCTCTAACTAAACTCTCACAGAAACACAGACAGGCATTCAGAGGAAACAATGAGTGAATGAGGCTCTGGTAAAATGGGTCAGCAAACCTATTTATTTCCCTCTGCATTGTTTGGAATTTGTCGCGTGTCCTCGCTTTCTTATCAGAGTAGGCGTTTTTCTTAATGATTAATAGGTTGAAGATAGCGTTTTCCAGATTTTCCTCTGGAGATTTCACTGCATATTTTGAATGGCGCACTGCCTTAACTTGTAAGGAAAAACACGAAGGGTATTTGTTTGGTCTCCCAGTAAATTTTCACTTTGTGCTTCCAGAAGAACATGTTTGATAACCACTCCTTAAAGCTTTCACTTTAAAGGTTTCTTGTGTGTGTGTGTGTGTGAAAGTACAACACAAAGATATCACTTGCTGTGCCTGTGCGTTTTGGTGTGCCAGAGTTATTTGCAAGATGAAGAACTGGCGACACAAAAAGGAGTTTGTTCATCTTTGTGAATATAAACACAGCACCACTGTGAGCGTGCACAGTTAAGACACAACATCTATTCTCCACTATTCACTGAGTGACAGTAATAAGTAGTTCCAGAGAACAGATAAAACCCTTTTTACCACACACTGTGTCTATTTTTTTTCCTTGGATTAATATGCTCAAGACAACCTCAAGTTGCATATAGAGCTGGGACTAACTTTCCCTTTATGAAGCTAATGTTGGCAAATGTGTGGTTTTGAGGTGAAACCAAAGGGAGCCACTGTATTTGATGCGGCTTCCGAAAATCACCCATCTGCACTTCATAGTGTATTGAATCACAGCTCTCCCCAAGGCAAAGGTTCAATGATACACCTCTTTTCTTTGAATTGACAGGCTTGACAATGCCAGGCATGCAGGAGATATACTGTATGTTTTTCACTCAACACAAAGTCGTTTTTTTTCCACCTCTCTGATGCGCTCTTTCCTTTTCTTTCACTCTGCCAGATGACTTCAAGAGAAGGTCAGTGGGGAGGGGCTTCAGAAGTCCTCCCTCAACGTCTTTTCATCAGATGAAAAGGAAGAGGAAGCAGATTTGGAGCCTCAGCCAAAAGGATCAAGGTGCAAGCCAAAGTACCCTATGAGGCTTTACACCTTCAAACTCCTGATTAAAGAGCAGTGCACATATAATTTTCTTCTTGAGTTTCACAGCTGCACAGATGTGGTTGAGATGTGATACATGTGTGATATGATGTGTTGTGCTGCATGTTTAAATTGTGCAAAATCTGAGTACTTAACATAAAAAATACTCCTTTTTTACTCATGATATGTCTGGTAAAAGTGCAGGCTGCAGAGTTTTCCTTATATGCCTTAGTGCAATCCTTTCCCTCAGCACCATCACCTCATCCATTGACATTCCTCCCCTTTAGTTAAGTCTGTGAATGAGGCTTTCTGCATATCCATGGCGACCACACTGCAGACTCTCTGGAGTATGCATAGAAATGAGAAGTAAGAATGAAAGAGACGAAGGTAAAGACACACACACACTCTCTCTCTCTCTCTCTCTTCTCTCTCTCCGCAGTGTGCCAGAAAGCACAAACATTCCCACGTGATGATGGAGTTTGCTCCCTCCCTCGCTGGGCGCACAATAGCGCGCTGGCGCACCTCCACGCGCACACATTCGCAGAGTCGAGTCTAAACTCGGTCAGAGCCCAGGTCAGGTTTTAGACAACTTCCCATCTCGAAGACACTGTTTTTTAGGAACCGAAACACTCTGGGGAATACAGTTTTTTTGCAGTTTCCACACAGAGGAGGAGGAGATGACTGCGACCTTTCCTTCAAATGGGAATTAAATGCGCGCGTGAAACTTTTGCTTACTTTTCTCCTCAGTGACTGTCGGACCCGTTTTCGTTCCAAACATGCCGGAGCGAATAAGCATTTCGGACTTTGTGGTCCTGACAAACGAGGATTTGTCTTCGCCAGGGACGTCAAGTTTTCAGTCCAAAATGAGCGACTGTCGGAACACCGTTTCAGTCGTGGAGGAGGTGAGAGAAAGAGAGAAGAGAGGTGGACGGGGCTGTACAGAGAGACACACTCACCTTTTGTCTGTTTACCTGTTCATATTGCCAAACATATGCACGTAGCTCAGACTGAATGATAAGTGATTTACACTCACCAAGCCTACTTTTAGTTGACAGCGTTGGCAGAATCTCTACAGCAGGGCAGGCAGAGTAAAGATGAAACATTTTACAAGTTTTTTCCTTCCTTTTCTTGTTAAGCATAGTTTCCAGGTGAGCACAGCTGTGGCCCTGCTTTTACAACACAGTAATTGAATTCCCACAGTTGCTATCCAAAACTGGCAAATTCCAAAGGGGTAGATGTACAAAAATGCAGGTGTAAGGTTTTTCTTTCAGCACAAATTTACAGTGTGTTCGGGCAACATGCACATGTCTGTGGGTGTGATGATTTTGGGGGTGACCAGGATGCTTTTACTTGCTGTTAGGTCAGGGGATTAAGATTCAGGTACAGGTTGATGGTTCATAAGTGTGTTTGCACCATTTTCATAAACTCTGACACACAAAAGTGGTTATTGGCTTTAGCACTGCTTATCAATTTGTGTGTGTGTGTGGTGGTTGCTGCTGCACTTGTACTGCCTTCAGGAAAGGCTGGATGTTAGCATGCATTGTGATTCAGGCTGGCCTGGTCCGGCTGAAAAGAAAAAAAGGTTACATGAGGTAATGTTGCATGCAGAGAAGTTTACTTGGCCTTGTTTTCCATCTCGTGGAAATCAGATGGGAAACACACATAACACGCACATGCCACGAAGAAATGTAGCCCTTTGACAGAAAAAAAAAAAGATATTGTGTTTGTGAGTAACTGTGCATGCACGGTGTTTGCAAGCATGCCCATGAGGGCCGGTTTATGCATTTTGTCTGTTTGAACTGGCACTTTGGCTCAAGGCCTATTGAAGGTCTTTTTCTCTCACTCTGTGTGTATTTCGCTTTTAGGTTTGTTTGAAATTTGTTCTCCCAAAGCTTCTCGGGCAAAGTAGGAAACACAGGGAGTCTGCAATGAACTCTGCCATAAAACAAATAATCCAAGTGTGCACACAAGGCGATCCTTCCTTGTCCGTCTTCCTTGTGACAAAACATTACGGTTTCACTCTTCCACCGTAGCTCAAGATGGATTTTCTGCATTCAGTTCCAGCTCACATTAGTTTGAATCATCATGGTTTTGCAGTTACAAATTTAGATATTGAGATAAATGAGATATTCAGCATGTGGGAAAAATTATACAGTTTCTGATGCAGTGGTTGCTCTACAGCAATAATTAATTTATATATGTTCATAGTTCGGGTATCCTAATGCTATTAAATGATGGGATCCAATTGATACTTCACCACCTAATGCAGGGAGTTCAATAAAGCATATCAGACATAAAAGGTCTTCAGTCTTTGGACTTTTCAGGCCAGAAACCGTGGCTGCTGAGCATAAATGGAGTAGTGTCCAGGTTTTATAAAGAGACTAGTCTTAGGCAGCTGTCTGATGTATTTATCTTGGGCTAATGTCCTTATTTATGGCCATGACACACTGGAAAATACATAGCTGGAATAGCTGCTCTGGGGAGGGACACGCTGGAATCCTACACATGTGCACACAGACAGACAGACGCGCACACAAATGTAAATCCCTGTATAGATAGATAGATAGATATATAGTTATTATGTTTGGTCTGCTCAGCAGGGACAAGCTTGATTAATAGCTGGGGTAATGTGTGGGCATGATTGTGGTTAATGGTGGCAGGCGGGGAGACAGACACACCATTTAACCATACACACACTCAGTTGCTTGTTACTCCTGATTAGAGACAACGATAAAGGGAGAAAGGCAGGGATAAGGAATGGTTTCATTTTCTATAGCTATAAGCTATAATGGGTTTCATGTCACTCCCAATATTTTTTTTTAGAAACAGATGTTAAGTTTTCTAAATGGTGAACATGTTGACATGGTATGCTGTAGGTTTTCATGCAGTTCAGTGTGTCATCATGCCTGGTTAATGTGGTAAATAAGGATCACATATCAGCTCGTCATGAAATATTAAACTCTGCTGCCAGTAGTTGCACACATGCCCTGACAGCAGGTGTACACAGCCACCCATGCAGGCACAAAAAGACACTGTAGTTTCTCAGCAGACTTTCAGGTGGAGCTCATTACCTTTTCCCAGAATGGGAATGTGTTCCTGTGTTTACGTGTCTGCTTGTTTGACAGTTTGTGTCTCGACTGACGGGTGGATTTGTCAGCCTGTCTGTGCGTCTGTGTGCTGAGATTGATTTCACGAAATTCAACAAACGCAACTTGTTTTGTTGGCCTGCACCGGTTTGTTTCCACTGTGTTTCCAACTTACCAAGCAGAGGAAACTACAGCAGCAGCAGAGGCGGCGGTGGCCAGCAACTCCCATCTCCAGTCTCCATTAAATCACTTTCCCATTCATTGTCTGCAGAATTACAAAACACACACACCACCTTTTAATTTGGGAACTAACACTTAGGGAGTGGACTTGACCAGGAAGGATTGGTGTGTGTAAACAACACCATCTAACAAGGCAGAGTCTCTGTTAAGTCAAGATTACTGGCTCATTAAAACTATTTCTGGTGGCTGTTCCTGACGTAGGTGGGTGCCACATGTCTAGCTCGGTGAAACAAGTGGCCTGTGTGAGGAGAAAAAAACAAGATGTAGTTTCAGACCTTGTTGGTTCAGAAGACATTGATTATACAAATACAATGAAGCCAATTGACTGTCTGCATCTTGTCTCCATCGTGTGTCATGTTTACGTGGCTTCCTTCCTTGCCAGGCTTTCTTCCTGCTCTAAGTCTGGTGTCAATGTAAGACAGTGTTGTTTGAACCTGAAAAGTGACAGTCAGACAGCATCATTCTGAGTTGTACGTGATGGTGCAAGTGATTGTGTTGCTAGCAAGTGCTGACTCACCTGTTCACCTTAGTCACACACCGTGAGAAAATGAAGCTCAGCCATAAGCATAAGTCTCTAACTACTTCCATACTCATCACTCCTTATTATCTCTGGGTGTATAACGCCATTCCAGACAGTGTTGCAAGTCAAGGAACCGGACGGTTGTATGGCAATATTGGATTTACAGGATTTGTGTACTTTGCTTAACCTTTAACCCTTAATTGACTGGAATATTGACGATGGGCACTCCCATCAGATTATTTTATTTGTAAATTGTTTCTCAATTGGATGACCAGAAAATATACAGCACCAGTCAAAAGTTTGGACACACTTTCTCACCCAAGCGAGCGGGAAGGTGTGCATTATAAAAGTATATATTCCCTGATACCAAGAGTTGATTCATTTCAAATTCAATCATGTTTTTTAAACTTTCTTGATTTTTGTCCCACTGTTTTTTGCAGTCTCTGGAGATGGACCACACAACTCTACAGAAAATGAAGAAGATGATCAAAGCTATCCATACTTCTGGACTTAGTAAGTTTCATTATGTAGCAGACTATAGTCTATAGTCTCATGCACACAATACATTACTAGATTAACAAAACAGTCCCAACTCGAGGTCCAGATATTAGCCTTTTCTGGAGCTTTTAGCTTCATAACACGGTTTCCTGAGTGGATGGAGTTTGCTCATTTGTCATGGAGATGGATATGTTGACATGCAAGTTCCGTAGATGTTACGGTTTCATCCAACGCAGTAGGGTTTCTCTTCTGTGTTGACTGTAAGTTAAGCATCAAAGTTCATTGTTGACCTTAAAAAGAAGTTTGACATGAGAGTTTTTGTCAATGGATGAACCATGTGATATAGGACAAAGTTCAAGGAAAAGCTAGTAAATCGAGTGACCTATAGTTGGGATTGTTTTGTCAAGCTATTATCTCCGCGGTTAAACTTTCATGCGTAACACATTACTACATTACAACCTTTGATAACTGATAAGAAGTGAAGAAATGAAGCTTGTAAACTCGGCAGCCAATTTTTTAAATAAAGGTCAGCCTCTGTTATGGCAGGATGAGCTGTTCAGCCCGTAGGGGAGCCGCCACATAATTAATTGCTCAAGCCTGGTTCAGATGACATCATCAAGCTGGTTGTGGGCCGTGATGTTTATAAGTGAGGCCCCTTGTTATGGGACTAGGGTGCGTGGGTAGATGGGTGATTGTGTTTACATTGATACAGCGCGGATGGTTTTGTGTGGTGTGTCTGTATTAAGGTAAATGGTATGTGCGGTTTTGGCAACAACGAGGTGCTCACTTCACAGCGACATGACAGAGCTGTGGTTTCACTTAGTAAATGTTTTGTGACTGTGTGTCATGTCGGTCTACATCACCAAATCCTGCCATCGATCTCCCAGATGTGAACATGCATAAGATGTGAGTGTTCACCTCAAAAATGCGCGGGAGAAACAGAGGCACTGCATAACATATCCTGAAGTTGTTTTTCTGAACTCACTTACAAGCCTGCTTCCCATTTCGAGGCTTCAACTCATAGTTTTGAGTCAAAAATGAGTCAGAGAGCCAGCTGCCCAGAATTAAGCAACCAGATATGGTCAGCAGGAGTATAGTAGTTGGAAAGAAGTGCTCTATGATTATTCCTTCTCCTTCCCTTTTTCTTCCTCTGTATCTAAGTAGAATCATGTGGGGTAGTTCCAGTAATGTGACGATGGGAGCCCCTCCCCTTCGCTCATTATGTTGTTGAACTCCTTAATCAGTCTCTGTGTTAATCACGGATCGACAGTCTGACTCACCACACATACAGACACAGACATACTCCCCCTCCTTCCTCGCACAGGTCTGATGGCCCGTTACTGTGTCACACATGCAAAAACACACACGCACATACATAGCGAGATATTCTCTACTTTCGTCCTCTATTCCCATAAACCACTAAGCACCACTTTTCTGCCAAGATGCTGTGGCTTGTGCTGTGAGTCTGTGTGTGTTCTGGCAGAGGAGTGAAAGAGTTGAGTTGCTCTGCTGGCATCTGGTAGTTAAAGGTCAGCTGTAAAATCATCCTCTGAGCTCCTCTGTGACTCAGCTGTTTGTTGTTTGATAGATGCGTGTATGTTGTTTGTTGCAGTATTATACTTTATTTTAAGGACCATGCAGCCGCAGGGACTCAGTGTTCCTGCTCGCCACTTCATTTCTTTTTTCAATTACTCTCTCTCTTCCATCCTGCAGTTCGTCTACATTCTTTCCTTAAATTCACAATTTCGCTGTCATACAAAATGTTCCACTTTCGCTTCTCAGCCAGTTAGTGCGATTCTTTCTCCCGGCTACGGTCAGTTCACCATTCTGTGTTTGTCTTTTAAGAGTGGAAACTGGCACAGAAAAGATGAACTCGCTTGTGTCTGTTTAGTCTGCTATGGGCACTTCTGCTGATGTTTGGTCCATATGTTCCTTTAAATTCTTGGACCACAACGACTAACAAAATATTCTGTCTTAACCTTCATGTTTTGGTTTCCGAAAGTCGCCTGAGACATTTCCATATGACATTTTATGTAGTTGTGCCCATTTTTGTTGGCACAATGTGTTAACACAGTGTAAATCAATCTGGTGCCAGTTGGAGTTCAGACTCTTTCCGTCAGCCTTTCCACAGAAATTAAGCAGACTGAGAGTCCACTGAGGTCATGACCCTTGGAAAAGTCTTAGAGAAACATGAGTCTCTATATATTTGCCTCTCTCTTGCACCAGGATGGGTGGAAACCAGTACTAATTTATCCCACATGCGTGTCTTGTTAAATACACGCACTGCAATGAGGCAAGTCAGTCTGCCCTTTTTCTGATTTTCTGCACATCTAACTGAAGTCACTTTTTACTGACTGTGTCTCCATTGACTCTGTGTGCATGTGTGTTGTTTTTCAGACCATGCGGAGATCAAGGAGCAGTATCTTGAGGTACTGGAGAACATGGGGAATAGCCACCTGACCCAAGACAACAACGAAGTCTCCACAGGCTTCCTCAACCTGGCTGTTTTCACCAGAGAGGTCACTGCCCTCTTCAAAAATCTGGTGAGAAAAGAGAAGAGTTTGGAGACAAAGGGGATAGGAAAGGGAAAGGAGAAAGGTTTTCTCAAATTAGCTGTCTTAACTATAAAGTTCACCACGCACACACAACCTTGTGAGACACAAGAGAGACTAGATGGAAATAAAAGACAAAACAAAAAGAGGAAAGAGAAGCTGGTCTCTTAACGTTTCTCCAAAACCCCCCAAAATTTCTGAGAAGTAAGAAATAAATCAACTAAATTTAGATAATGTTCATGCCAAACAGCAGCAGGTGGCAAACAACCAAATATGCCTGAATAGGATGTCGGGCGTGTGTTTGTTTATTGGGGCAGTGCGAGAAGTGTGTGTGCAGCCGCGTGCGTGCATGAATGCACGGAGGGAGGGAGTTTTCAACAGCTGCGTGCTCACGCCTTTTGACTCCAAAAGCCGGGGCACTCCGGAACCCTCCCACTGATAGTTTCTATGGCGATGATAATTCATCCCAGACCTCCATGTGTGAGTCAACACACACACCGTCTCGTCTCATACTCCCTCCCTCCAATGTGTCAATCAAAGGCACAGGGGACTACAGGCCTTACAGATGTGAAGAGGAAGTGGGTCCAAAAGGCTAACAGTAGTGTGATTTAAAGAGCTGAACTGCAAAATCAACCAAAGTGTGTCCGTGTGTGTGTGTTTGTGTGTGTGTGTTTGTGTGTGTTTGACTGTGTGCATGCCCCATTGTCTGTGTGTTAATACAGGCATGTGTGCATTGATTCGTGTCCTCTGGACATGTTGACACTTTGGGAGTAGGCATGTCCCAGTGTCCATGTATTATATATTAGTTAACCAAGCTTTATGGATGCCAACTAAAACAAGTCTCCAGGCCTTTGTGTCAATATATCAAGGTCAGCTCAGCAGCCAGCTCACGGAAGTAGTTGTACATTATTTATATCAAGAGCAGGACACAGCTTTGTCATCTACCAGGATCCATGGAAAGACTGCAGGGACAATGGTCAACTAAGACATATGGGGCCATAATTTATGAGCCATGTTGCATGCCTAATTAAAGTTGTTATGTATTTCCTTGGGGGAATTAAATGATAATTATGTATTACTGTAAAGCAAAACCTATTGGAGTTATGCTGCTTGTTTTGTGATTCATTCTCCCCACATCATCTGATCTCTATCCAAACCTCAAATTAATCTCAACTTCCACTTTACTGTGCACAAAACAGTTATAAAAACCATTGCATCATGCTCCCACTTGGATCCAAAAACCTTACTTTGTATTATTAATTATTGTCCAGTGTTTTCTTGACTTGATGACTCACCAGTTCAAAATGACTGAATCACCATGTTTTTATGGTTATGCACACTCATTCCCAGAAATGTAAGTCCATAGGGAGATAAGAGTGTAAAACATATGAGTATGTTTGTATTACAGGAGATGAGGGCCGTCTGTAATGTTATGTGGGGTGTTTTTAACTCTCTGTATTCCTTTTACATGCTTCAGGTGCAAAACCTCAACAACATCATGGCCTTTCCATTGGAAAATGTTCTGAAGTCAGAGCTCCGGGACAGCAGATTAGTGAGTCTAGTTTTCAGTACATATTCATCAAATACTTATAAAACCTTTTGTTGGATTAACTGCTGTACATATGATGATGACTTGTTTTCAGTGTCTTGTTTTAGGACTGAGAGACTACAGTACATCAAATCCACTTTCAAGTTATTTCTGTATTGTCCAGTTTCTAATTGTATAGTTCAGCTTTAATTTATGAACTTGAACAGTAAAGAAACCGACTTTGCGACTCTTTGGCAGAAGTACACCGGTATTTACACACAAGTACATCTTGAGAAATGATTCTTAGTAATATAGATGTGACATCCAAGCAGCCATTGTTCTGCTATAGCCCCATAATTTCAGCAAACTATCTGTAATTTAGCCTGTGGGATGAGGTACAGTATATCCCAGAATTATGACAACATAACCATTTCTGATCTTTTATTATAATATGATATAATATCAAGGTTTTGTCAAGCTATAACATATATAAAGGAACATTTAGTGCAACACCCATGCTAAATCTACTGGTATACGTTTTCCAAAGCCCCACATTTAAATAAACACAATTCAGATGTAATAATACACACAAAAATTCAGGCACTAATTCACTTTCAAACAGGGCCATCTGATGATATCACATACTCAGGATGCTGTGATTTGCAGCCGAGGAAGACGGATGTCTGTGTTTGTAGATGTTGACTTTAATGTCCAAAATGATTGAAATATCACAACGTAAAATCAGTTTCAGGGCGGATTTCCTCTTTAAGCAGATAATGTTTTCTGTCTGTGTTGTAGACACATTTGAGCCCACTAGGATATTGGATAAGATGAGGCTGTTTATGCAGATTAATGAATAAGACTGAGCGACAGTCCGATACCGAGCAGATCAGCCGTGCCCAGTATTTGGCCTTTTGATTTGTCATGGCAACAGACCAGTGAGTAATAACAGACTAATGCTTCTGTAAGCTCCTGTCACTGCCCTGTCTTTTAAAACAGCTGATTCGACAGGTGAACATTGCTGTAACTGCTTCTGAAATCCTGTTTGACCAGATAGCAGACTAGTTAGCATGATGTGAGTAATCATGTTACTCTGCAATAACTGTCTGGTTCCAGTTAATACCTATTACCTAAGGAAAAATACTAGTAAAATACTACATCAACTGACTGTTTGATGACTATTAACCTTTTTGATGTTATTTTATTAATCATGATCTCTTCTCTTCTCCTGCTTTCTCTCCTTTTCTCTTCTCAACAGGAGCTTAAGAAACAGATGGAGAAGAGTTGGAAGGAGTATGATATAAAAATGTAATTAACCATATTGTTACACTTATTTGTGCATCACCCCCTCCAGTCACATGGCTTTATAGTGTGTTACTATAATCCAGCTCTTCATTTACAAACCTCAATTGCTTTCATGAGAGATGAAAATCCTGAAACAGATGTGATTGCTTTAGGAGAATCGCACCACACATTTACAGCTCTTGCTAGTCTTACTGGGTCACAGAAGTTAGTGTAACAGCAGCGGTTAATAGGATAATAGTTCATTCCCCATGGCCATACTCTATTACATCGCTATGAAATAAAACTGAGGTGCTTGCACTTTGCACACATCAGTTGATCTCATTCTGACAGTGGTTTAATGTGTTTTATAATGTTGCAAGGAGATTTCAGCTCTGCCATATTTTATTTCTTTTATCCAACTTCCTTCCACACTCCTGCTGTATAAACATTGTGAATGAGTTAGTGGGGAAAAAAGTTTGTGGCAGGAAGAAACCGAGCAACACTCACTTAAAATGCTCAAATAGTTAATCATTACAGCGAGAGTTACAAGTTAAAAAATCTGATTCACTTTGTAAAAATGAACGCATATGTATGGTTGAAAAAGTCCTTCATCCTTTTTTTTCTCTCTCTCTTTCTGTCTTTCCTTCTTTCCATCCCCCATTAGAGGGAAGCTGGAGAAGGAGAGGAAGGAGAAGACCAGGCAGCTGGGGCTGATCAGGACAGAGGGATCAGATGGAGGGGAGGACATGGAGAGAGAGAGACGGACCTTTCAGCTGCAAATGTGTGAGGTGGGGGATTTGTGCCAGTCAAAATACCAGACCCAGACACCTTTCACATACCTGAGGTGGGCTTGATTTAGTTCATACGGGTGGTCTGCCTTGTAGATTCCATATTCCATCCATGGTCGACTGGATGGTCGGGGCTGATCCCTTTTGTGTCTGCCCAGGAGTTACTTTAATGAAAAAACATGTTTCAGAAATTCAAACCAATTGGCTGAGTCTTGCAGGGTTATAGCAGAGCTGGGTCATATACATTAGAAAGTGCAGTTCAAAGGAGGATGAAACTGTTTTATGACCCACACCTGAAAGATGAATTTCTTGTGAAATGCACCGGCAGTGCTGTTATACACACAGGTGGCGTAATCTCAGCTGAGTAACTAATTCACATACAGTTGGAGAAAACCCTGAGAAAAAGGGTCTAATCCTGACTGAGACCAGCTGTTGAGATGAAGAGGAGAAGCAGGGAAAATGGAATTTCCACTTGTAAGCTGCTCCACCCCTCCGTCTTTCTGTCTTATTCTCACCCCCTGCATACACACAAACACTCAGAGACACACACACACATACACGCACACAAATATACACAGAGCAAAAACACTTCTCCATGCTTCAGCTACACAAAGACAGATGGATAGAGACTTGGGTTTTATGGAGCAAAGACAATGCAGTCATTCCTTCCACATAACTCAAAACCTCATAGGATAGAAATTATTCACAATAAGGCGACCACTATGTGTGTGTTCATATTCAAATTTTTTGAATGATTACTCTTTCCAGTTTCCTTCTACAAGGTTCATTGACTGGCTAGAGTGTTGAAATAAGGCACATGACCTTTGAAACAATGTGGAAGAGTGTCCTAGAAAGCAAACAGCCACATACTACAAAACACGCTCAAATCAGGATATTAAAGATGTGTAGTTTGATGTTTTTAACCCTCTGTGTTTATGCTTTCAGTATCTTTTGAAGATCCAGGAGCTGAAGGTGCGTCAGGGCCCTGATCTTCTCCAGAGCCTCATCAAATATTTCCAGGCCCAGCTCAGGTTAGTCTCAGCCAACATCACCTTACATTTTTTGGCTTGTTGCCAAGGGTGTGAAATCAGAACAAGGAAAAACAGTCGTATATGCAGTTTTGACTTCTCCCTGGCCTAAAAAGCATATGGATTTGATTGTACCTCATGGTTTTAGCAATGGACTTTGTATAATAGTTGAGGTTCTTTGGTTTTTACTTCCTTTTGCAAACTATTATTACCATTGTTAACCATTTACCAATTTTAATCATACCAAAGGTTTTATGTGGTAGCAGAGCTGCTTATACAGCTTCAGCATGTGATGTTTTGCTTGGTGCAAACGAGGATGTTTGGACTGAAGTACCATCATGACTCAGCATTTGTTCTTTTTTCTCATCTCAGTTTCTTTCAGGATGGCTTAAAAGCTGCAGAGAATCTCGCTCCCTTCATCGAGAAGCTTGCTGCCTCTGTTCACACGGTAAACACAGAAACTGCTGCTGGTTTGTCTGCTTGTATTAGATGCAGTCATTGTTTATAGGGCTAAATGTAAGTCATTTTATGTCTTGAAATGGTAATGTTATTATCCAGCTTTTTAATTAATTCAGTGGAGTATTTGTCATGATAAGGAGATCAAGGGGTTCAAGGGTTTGTTCTTGCTGCTGTTGTCGTGATTGACTCAGCCTGTTGTTTTCTTAAAACAGACGCACACATGCATGTACATATTGATGTTATCAATCCACCCACACACATTTTACCACAGTTTTCCTTATTTGTCACTCTTTGCTCAGTCACAACAATAGGTAAAACTTTGTCCAAGAAGGCACTTACAGTAAAGCTTTGGCTGTAAATCACATGGTGTTTTAGTGCCTCGTATAGCACTATTTCAATGTTCCTTTTTTTAACAACAACCAAAACCTAAGCCTCTCTCCCTCTCTGGAACAACCCTCACCCCCTCCCCAACTGAACCCACAGGCAGAGACTGTTATTGGAGTCTTTTCCCATAAATGCCTCCCCTATGTCCAAAAGATGAAACTGAAAGGATCTCTCATTTTCATTTTTTCCCTAGTGCACACCTCTTTCTCCAACCACTCAGACTGGTTTCCAGTCTGCACAGATTTTGCCTTTTTCCTTTCTGGATAGAGCACTGGAAACAGGCTGTTAACTGTGATGTTGGGAACGTTAGAGGTTTTTCTGGTTCTGCATGGGCAGACCAGATACTTGCTCAGACATGCCAGACCTCAGCCTCAAGAATGGAGGCAATATCTGTGTTATGGTTCCCATGAAAAATGCTGAAATATTTCAGTTTAACTGATGTATTTTAATACAAAAAAGCACAACCTCCTAGGACTACACACCCCAGTTCTGAGCTCTGTTCTGCATTACTTAGACCACTACACAAAGCTCTGAAGTATTGTCATTCCACACCCAATTCTAGGAAACAAACCAAGAAAAGAGTGCATATGATATAATAAACATGAGAGAAAACAAAAACATTCTGTTCTTCCAACGAATTATGTTTTATTACTGAATAAACAGATTTTTATGGTGTGTGTGTGTGTGTATGTGTGTATGTGTGTGTGTGTGTGTGTGTGTGTGTGTGTGTGTGTTGTAGGTGCGCCTGGACCAGGACGAGGAAGTGAAACAACTCACTCAGTTGAGGGATTCTCTTAGATTGCTTCTGCAAGTGGAGGGGAAAGAGGTACTCTTAGTCGTAATGCACCATTATAACCTTTTTATATACTGTATACATTACCAGTCACAAGTTTGGACACACTTTCTCATTCAAATGAATGGGAAGTTGTGTCGAAACTATCGACTAGTACTGTAAAAGTACCAGAAGTTCCTCAGTTATACTGCAAGAAAATAGAGACAAAACCTGTGTTGCCCTAAAAAGTCTAGGATATTTGCTTTAAGTGCTATTTGATACCATCAGATTACTTTTGTCTTTGCTTTAAATCCTCATCATCTGCGGAGTAGTCTGCAGAGAATGAGGCCTGGCTTCAAACCTTTGAAGTGAAGACCTAAATCTCTGTCTGTATCCCAGGAGTACCTGAACAGGAAGAACTCTGGCAACGGGTATAGTATCCACCAACCACAGGGCAACAAGAAGTACGGGACAGAAAAATCTGGCTTCCTGCTCAAGAAGAGTGATGGGTATGTAAAAGCATTAGTTACAGTGTTCAGGTGTCATGTTACAAGCAGTTATAACACAAAATAGTAGCAAAACTTAAAATACATAGAGTAAAACAGTATTTAAATGTGTACTTTTCATGCTGCTTAATAGTTGTCAGAACAACATGCATTTTAACATCAAAATGAACAGAACTTGAGGGGCTTAGTTGTTCATATTTAAATAAATTGCAACATTTTCAAAGTGATGAACACTGCTCATTACTATTATTGAAGACAGCAGCTTTTAGAGCTGGTTGAAGATTGAGCAAGTAAGGCATGAAGAGAGCAGGGCAGGGGAACTCAAACTTTATCTACCCCAGCTGGTCTTCATTATTGTGAGATGAAGATTCAAGCAGGGGCCCCTCCTGTGGAACTTATTGGCAGACTGGCTTACGGAGCGGATCCAACTTTTGCGTCATGCACACACACACACACACACACACACACACACACACACACACACACACACACACACACACACACACACATTGATCTAGATTACAGTGTGATAAGGAGAGGGGATGTGGTTCAGTAGGGCGAATGGGAGACAGGAGGAGAGTAAACTTCCCTGAGGCCAGTGACACGAAGCAGAACAGCCATTTTACTTGATTCAGTCAAGATAATGAAAACAAGAATGGAGCACTGTGAATAAGCTGGGCCAGCACAGTGTGTAGTACCATTACTGAATCCAAGGGTACATCACTTATTGTACTGCAAAGAAATGATCACGGTCAGCATAGTTTTATAAGTAGTAATAATGTGGTTGAAATCTATATTTTTATCCTGCAGGATCAGAAAGGTGTGGCAGAAGAGGAAATGTGGAGTCAAATTTGGCTGCCTGACTATCTCCCACAGTACGGTGAGGACTAATTATCGACACTGTCCTCTCAAGACGATACATGAGATCAAAGTGCATTTGTCAAGTGAATTTTGCCAAGATTCTTCAATACATACTGACATGAGCGTGTGTGTTTGTCTTCAGATCAATCGACCGCCAGCCAAATTGAACCTCCTGACCTGTCAGGTGCGGCCAGACCCAGAGGACAGGAGGACCTTTGACCTGGTCACTCGTAGGTTCATTCCTAACTTTTGACCCTTACACTTTACCCTCAACTTATCATCATTAAAAGATTCCTGAAGAGTCATCTGCAGTGCAGCTGTGTGCCTATTTGGTGCTCACATTAATAGAAATTGGGATCAGACACATTTCACTTTGAGATGAAAGCCAAAAATTCCTCATGATTAATTGAAACTGTTGTGACGTGAGACAGAGGCGATTATTTTGCTTCATGCTTGTTTCATACCATCACTAGTCATGCTACAGTTATTTCAACTCTCCCCTGTTTATTTAATTTTTCAAGATCCAGCAACAGTATCTCATGACTATTTCTCTTTCTCCACAGATAATCGGACATACCATTTTCAGGCAGAAGACGAGCAAGAATGTATGATGTAAGCATTGAAACTACTGTAGGTTGCACATCAGCTTTATTTACTTCCTTATCTCTTATATTTTCACACTGTGTAAGAAAGAAATGCAGCTGCATAACGATCAGTTAGGAACAGCTAAGACTGCATTCAGAAAGAAGAGAGGGGTTGCAACACTGGTAATTAAGTAGAAAGACTAAGATTGTTTAGTAAAATGGAGGAGTATATGATCGGATGATGTGTGCAGTGATGAACAAGCAGGGTTGACAAAGGACAGAAGGGGAGAAAAACCGAAAGATGCTAGAAGAAAAAGTTGTCCTCTAGGAGACCCCTGGTCCAGCTGGTGCTGGGTGGGACTTCTCTCTAGCCACAGACAGCAAGCAAGAGAACTTTTTGTGTTGTGATGTGGGGATGGAGGGGAGTGCATGTGGGGTTTTTCTGTCCCGTGCCCTTCCCTTGTGTGTGGGCCTCCTGGCTGACTCTTTGATGTGATGTGCTGTGTGAGTTTAGGGACAGATGGAACTGGAAATAGTTTGTCCGGAAAAGTACCGGGGCTTCAGAAATGAAAGACATGAGCTTCAGTATGAGTCTCGGTGGTGAAAACACATGAAGCTGAGAAAGTGAGAATGATGATGAATTATGACTACACAACTGAGCAAAAAAACACATGGAAACCACATGGTGGACTACTTTTGATCTGCAAAGGGAAAAACCAAAATGATCGATCCCCTGGTTTCCCCAGGTGCCACAACTTTTCTGTGGCTTCCCCCCTCCAAAAGAACCATTACCAAATGTGAAAATTTGGAAAACAAATAACTTTTATGTATGTGTGCTTCCTCTTCAGCTGGGTGTCGGTACTGCAGAACAGTAAGGAGGAGGCCCTGAACACAGCCTTAGGAGGAGATCAGCTCCACCTCCAGGACAGTGGGCTCCAGGAACTTTCCCGAGCCATCATCGCTGAGCTGCGACACATGCCGGGCAATGAGGCCTGCGCTGACTGCGGAGCTCCAGGTCAGCCAATTGATGATTATTTTAGAATAAAATATGGAAATATATCACAAGATGAACATTTTCTAACCTGTAATATATTTCTTTATTAGTGTGAATTGATTCATGACAACAACATTTATCAATTTAAGCTGTGTTTTTCAAGAGGTATGTGTTTCTAACAGTCTGTTGACTTTTTTTTTGCTTTGTTTATCTTAGATCCAACATGGCTGTCAACAAATCTTGGCATCCTGACTTGTATAGAGTGCTCAGGGATCCACAGAGAGCTGGGTGTCCACTACTCCAGGATCCAGTCCCTCACTTTGGACTTACTGAGCACCTCTGAACTATTGGTACTAAATGCACACATACAAACACACTGTACACACACAAACACACACAAAAACAGACACACAGGGTTGGTGGATTCTTAAAAGTCAGGATTGCCTAATTACAGAACTTATGTAACTGTCTGCCTTTCATTGAAATGTCTTCATATCACATATTTGTGGCTGTGTTTGTGTGTCACAGTTGGCTGTCAGTATTGGGAACACCCGATTCAATGACATCATGGAGGCGGGCCTTCCAAATGACAATGTCAAACCATTGCCACAAAGTGACATGTGAGTCTTTTAAATCATCAATTTCATTGTTCAAAAGGTATTAACATTTCTTGACAACAAAGTGATTTTTATATTTATTGTATTTTTTTCATTCAAACATGTTTCCTTAACAACCAGGAATGCCAGAAAGGAGTACATTGTGGCAAAGTACGCTGAGCGTCGGTACGTCCTGCGTAGAGAGGAAGCTGATCCTGGCCGGCTGTATGACACCGTGAGGAGTCGAGACCTCACTTCTCTTCTGCAGCTCTACGCTGAGGGAGCAGACCTGGCGAAACCGCTCACTCTACCTGTTGAACAGGTGAAGATACAGTAATTTACAGCTGCATGTAGATTCACACACAGCCATTTCATCCTGAACTGTGTCCTGTCAGGGTGTATGAGTGTGAATGAATGGGTGTAATAAACCCCTTTCATTTTGTGACAAATTAGCTGTCCACCTGGCTTGTTTAACAGCGACACATGCATTTACGAGATGTTTCAAAAAGCTTCAAACTTGTTCCTATCACTTAAAAATAATGGCTGAAATGGCAAAAAATAGTAACAAATCCTCCCAAGTGTTAAAAAAATGTCACGACATACTGTATACGTAGGAGGTGCGTGCATAGTTACAGTATGTGAAGTATGTGTTAATTGCCCTCTTGTGTGCATGGTTCATGTGGGTGGGTAGTCGGAGGCCCTCCCATCTCTTTGGCCTCTAATCCAGTCTTTCTCTCTCCTTATCCTCTCATTTAGTTTCCCCCGCCTCTGCTGTCTCTTAAAGTCTCCTCAGCTCATCCTCTCATCTTTTATCACGTTCTACCCTCCTGTCACACACTTCCTGCTCAGCATAAGCAGCTTGTGTGCGTAATACAGCCGACATCAGCGTGCGAGTGTGTGTATATATACGTGTGTGTGTGTTTGTTTGTGTTGGTCGGCCCTCGTTTATTATTGCAGCTTTTAGGTCAGAGCTCACGTCTCTTGAGAGCAAGTGAGACAAGCTCATTGAATTATGCGTGCACTACTCTGCCTTTCTTCTGATTGTTTTCCTTTCTTCTTCTTGTTTTGCATTTCAACAAAGAATGGTTAAAGTTGTAGGGATGTTCACACAATACAGATGAGTTTTGCACAAGAAACCTGTGACATAAGTTTCACTGTAGTCTTACACTGGTATTCTAGTAACATGTCCTTAGGCTTAGATACAACGTTCAGACACTTTAGTCCAGTGACTGACAGTAAACTATATGGATTCTAAAGGCAACAATGTTTTGCACAGATGGGATATCTCTTGAGGGTGAACAGTTTGGCCTTACTTATATTCTTTATTTTTATCCCTGTTTAAGGGGATCAAAGAGACAGCTCTCCATCTCGCTGTGCGTCTTGAAGAAAGAAGCTCTCTTGCGCTAGTGGATTTCCTCTGCCAGAACAGGTCAGACACTAACAAGTTGTCAAGTATAATCCATACCTCATTTGATAGACTTGTGTTGGAAGTTGCTTGTTCTCCTTTAGTAAAGTTTGACATCGTCTGTCTGTATGTTCATTCTACAGCAACTGTCTGGAGAAGAGAACAGCAGAAGGAAACACGGCTCTCCACTATAGTGTCCTTCATCACAAGCCTGAATCTCTAAAGTTACTGCTAAAAGCAAAGGCAGCCCTACACACAGGTACCTTTTTAACCTTTAACCATTTACTCAATTTCTCTTTCAACCGCTGCAATCAGTAATTAATTAAACTTCTTATTCTTTCACATTTCCTATAGTGAACTCATCAGGAGAGACAGCTCTCGACATCGCCAGGAGGCTGCAGCACACGCAGTGTGTTGAGCTGGTGAGAACTTCACTTTCCCTCTTTTAATTCAACTTTTTAAACATTTTAATTCATACATACAAAGAACACACACAGCCAGGAAGTAAGTTCAGCTAAGGAATCAAGTTGCAACATTAAAATACCCACCACAAAGTCAATTCAAAAACAAAGCAGGACAGCTTCCATAGCTGGAAATATTACCTTAAAACAACTCCCTGTGCAGCAAAGCTTGGCTAAGGACTCACTCCCAGAGCAAGGAATCCTATTCTCATCAGGTCCCAGAGTGTATCATTTATAAACTGGTTTTATTTTCTTACCGGCCATCTGCTCTCCTGAAGCCGACCTGTCTTGTGTAATATCCTGTTTTATTGTGCACAGTGTTGTTTTATAGTCTTGGTGTGTAGAAACTGAAAAAGGTTACACAAGTAAGCTGCTTTAAAATGTACCCTCTTCCTAAAAGACTAAATTAATTTATTTTTTTCTTGAGGTGACTGTTTATCCAAAAACTGCATTTATATCTTCCAGTGGTTTAATTTAACCATCTCTGAAAATTGATTTTCATTTTCACTTTTTGAAACTTCCCCTAATTTAAAAATTGTCATCTGCTTAACCCATGGCACATTTATGTGACCCAAGTGATTTCCCTAAAATTGCTTAGTTGACCATAATATACACTTTCCATTGTCTCATTGTGTTGACCTCAAAAGCTCTGCCAGCTAATAAAGAAACAATAAAATATTTGTACTTCCTTCAGCCTCAAACCAAAAAACTGCAACCCAAGAACAGCCTACAAGCAGAAATAAAACAAGCAAACTGCAATTAAACCAGCAAAACTGTGGGGGTAGTTAGTTTGAAGCTCATCAAAAAGTACACAGTTACTTCACCATAGTTGATCCTGACTATCATGTGTGTAGTACTGAATAAGTGTAATGTGTGGATAAGAGTATTCTGAGTGTTTGTGTGTGTGTGTGTGTGTGTTTTAGTTGGAGCTGGCCCAGAATGGGAAGTTCAACTCTCAGATCCACGTGGAGTTCATGTGGGAGACTCAGTCTCAGGAGTTCTATGACAGTGAGGATGACCTGGATGAGAAGGTAAACATCACACCCACCCAGCTTATCTCATTACTGACTTTATCTCTCATCCAAAAAAGCCTGTAGATAATTTGGAGAAGTATATTATAGGGGTTTTCCAAGCTAGAAATTAACTTTGTGCTTCCTCCCACTCTCTTCCAGGTGAGCCCATTACCTAAAAACCGGTCCCCTCTGTCCTCAAATGGAGGTGGTGGAGCTTCTTTCGCCCGCTGGAGTGTGGCTAATTGTGCGAACGGTAATGCCGGTAGCAGGCCTTGTCAGACATATGAAAACCTAGACTTCCTCTACAGAAATCCTCCGGCCAACAGCGCCCCCGCTGGAGCATCAATGCCACCACCACTGCCTGCTAAATCCATACAAAGAGGTAAGCTGGATCTGAATTATTAAAACCTTCTATCCTTACCAGTCCTCCTTTATCTCAGTTAAACCTTTATTCATCACAACTGTAAACAACAGTTAAAAAAGCAATTAAAAGCAAGTAAAAGAAATCAGATATCAACAACAGGTATTTAAGTGAGTGTTGTATCATATATTCATGGTACAATTTGCATAAAAAGGTTGGAGGAAGTGGAATTAAAATCGAGTTAAGAAAATGTATGGTGCCAGTTTAAATAAAAGATTTAAAGCTTAACGCTAAGCTCTGTATCACACTTGTTTTAGAATAACTGGGTGACTCAAACAAAACTACAAATATACAGTGCTGCTTTTGTTCTACTCTTTCACTTCTGTTTTCCCTCTACAGGTCGCTCAGACCCCCAGATCTCGGTCACAACACAGGAAGGCAACCCCCATCCAAGACGCAGCTCTAACCCGGCCTCCCACTCCTCCAGTCCCCAGACACAGGCCAGACACAGCCCTCCTTCACCCAACACAGAGAACCAAGGCCAAGGTGGAAGACCTCCTAGGTCTCCCCACGGACAGGGAGGTCTGCTGAGGGGACAGAGGCAGACCTGGGAGGTTCAACCTGGTGCTAGCTCTGCATCTCAAAGCGTCACGCCAACATCCTCTCAGAGCCACATAGGGCCTGTCAGGTAAGTCAGCACAGCCATGGTTTGTGTACACATTTCTGTTAAAAACCATCCTTAAGACAAGCTTTATTAACACACAGATTAAAGAATTTATCCAGCTCATCCCAGTTTTGATCAGTATTAACAACTGTACTTTCATGTGACTTCTGCAACCTTTTGCAGTTCAGAGAAGACCACATCATACCGTCGGACCAGCAGTGGAGGAGGCAGCCAGGGAAAGTGTGGTGTGTTGTCTCCCAGCTGTGTGGGCAGCCAGGAGGAGCTGTACTGCAGTCTGGTGGGGAATAGTCTGGGTCTCGCCCCAACTCCCGCTGCAGCCCCGTCATCCTCACCTGCTGTGACATGTGCCCCACGACCTCGCAGGAACGCCATGGTACAACCACACAGAAACATCTTTCTATTGTGTTCAGTCCTCCATGTCTTCAATTTGAGAGTACTGGGTTTTTTTTTCTCTGGGGATTCAGAGAAAATCTTGTGAGATTTCACAGTCAGTATAAATTTGCTGGTGGCACACTGAGAAATATATTACATGTCTCCTCCAGGTTTCTGGCAGTAGGCCTCATCAGAAGCGTGTCAAGGCTTTGGTAGACTGCAGAGCCGTCAGCTCTGAACAGCTTGCCTTTTTCAAAGATGAGATCATTGTGGTCACAGCCACTAATGACTCCCACTGGTGGGTAAGTGCAACTACAATTTCAGTACAGTACCTTGTTCATTGCTCTTTCTGTCACACTGTGACAGTAACTTACTCCACAGTAACTTGCATTGTGAAATATATAACATCAACTTTTCATATTTGTTTTTTATCCTAACAGGTTGGTCACATAGAGGGGGACCCATCCAGGGGTGGGACCTTTCCTGTCAACTATGTACACAAACTGACAGACTGAGGAAACATGGAAATATGAAGGTACTGTGTGGTATCGTACTAGAGGAACTTAACCAGCATGGGATGCTTCCTGGAACCTTATTATCATCATCACAAAGCAGATTTTATCTACAGGAGAGAACCATTCTGTTCTCCTGGATCTAACTTGGATTTACTCGAACTTGGACTGATATTTTGAGCAAATTCAGAATACTTCCACGAGGATATACCAGCCATGGAAACATGAGGATATAAATGACACTGTTTTAGGGATTTATACCCTTTAATATTTTCTCATCCTGGAAACCAACAAGGGAGCGGAAGGCTTGGACAGCTCCATAAAGCCTTTTACTCCAAGGACAGTACTTCCCTTGTTGATATATCCTTGGTTTTCTATCTGCAACATGTTTCTCCAGTTGTCTAAACCTTGAATCACTATTAATAAGTACAAATGTATTTGTGGTTGGGGTAGAAACTGCTCTCATGTCAACTTGACCATTAATCACACATTTGTATTGCAGATTTTTTTATGTAGGATCTGTGCTTAGAGGCAAAACGTACCTGCAGGGCAAAACCCTTTGAGGCACTTTAAACTCATTCAGAAGAAATCTTCTGAAGAGTTGGCAGAACTGTAAATGTGTGCAAAGCCAGCTGCTGTATAAAGATATAGCTGCTTTTTGTTCCGAATGGAAACTGGCTAGTCGTATAACTCACAGTATACTGAGACTTGGATGCAAGATTCAAACCAGCCCAGTGTCTATTACTGCCTGCCATGGGACTCTGAAAAGTGGCTTTGTGCCTGCCAGTCTGTCTCCTACAAAAACGCCAGGCGTCTGGGCAGCCCAGGATCCAGATCTGAAACTTTAGCTCAGCCATCTTGATTCTGGGCACAACTCTCTGACTCCAAGGTTAGGGGAGGATCCAGTTTCTCCTGGCTCCAGGAAAATGTCTCTAGAGAACCTGGAATAACGACATTGTGTTAGGAAAAAAAAAAAGAGACTCTCTGTTCTACCAGGAAATGGCACTGAAAGAGGGCTTGTTAGTAACAGCACCCCACTGCAGTAATTTGTTCAGTGAACACACACTTACTATAGGCACGTGTCTGTCACATCAGATACACACAAGCGCACTTGCACTTATTGTACACAAAGAGTAACTGCCAGGATTTAGGAACCTTAAGGGAAGAAAGGGGAGTTGGGGTATGACTGCTCCTTTTTTATACTAGTAACAAATACCCAAATGTAACACATTTCACAGCAATTACACACAATTTGTTGTACATAATTGTCTAAAAATTTCCACTGATGTATATATCTCCTGCTTTCTCATCTGTTCTGCATTTTAAAAGATTGTATTATTACAGATAGTGTTACCAGATGTTGTTAACTTGATGTCATGTCTCTTTTTTTCTGTATTATTAGCAGTTTGAATGGCTGTCAGAGGGTGAAAACACTCACTGTATACAGCAAAGATCCTGTCTCATTAAACTGAGAACAAACACTGATGTGACAGTGATGAGTAAAGGAGGGCAGGCAGCAGGTGTTCTCTTCCTTTAAATCATTCCTGAGCTTAAACAGACTAGTCTGTTTGCTTGCCAGTTTCTGCTGATATGTCTCGTTACCGTGTTGACGAATAAGCAAACAAAGCCCGAGACAGGTGTGTCATCAGATGAACATGAGGCAGTAGATGTAATTACTGTAAGTAGAAAATCTGTCAAATGATGTAATCAATAGCAAATTAGCTCATTTAGTGAGTATGTAACATACAAATTTAACATGTCTAATAAAGGAGCATACAGTTTTAAAGTGTAAATTAGGTGATATCTTTCTGCACCTGGCATCATTAGAGCCAAAAAACGTATTGTTGCTGGCTTAAAGCCAGAGAGCTGATACAGACCAAAGGTACTGAGTGTTTTATGTTCAATGCAAGCACACATTGCTTCAATAATTTAGTTAGTGTGGCACTGGGCATGCACAAAACCTACTTCCTAGTAATGTGTATTATGTAACTCAGTGTAACAGGGGTTTTGCAGCCATTACTACCTTCTGCACACTTATACAAATTCTCACTTTTGGACAGCAAAAAATGGATCAAAATTTAGCTGGATTTTTCAAAATACTGCCATGAAAGTAATGTAATTGTGTGTAAAGTACACGCAAGCATGCCTAGCATTGGATATCCAAGTATTATAATTCAAATTCCATGGATTCAAACTCATTTATTAGTTTTAATTACAGACAAATAAAATGTAAGACTGTCTCATTTTCTTCTTTCAAAAGAAAGGTAAGACTGTAAGACCTGTAAGACTATTTCAAAATGTGGGAGCTTTAGCAGGGCGTTCCTGAAAAAACAGCTTTACTCTCAGCCAGACCACCCAGAGTAAATAAAGATTAAAATGCTCTGGTATTGAATTTAACAATTGGTGCCCATATAATTACATTTTGACAGTTGCATTTGCACCTCTCCCGGTCATTTCTGATGTCCTCCCATCTTTTTCCTTCTCATACCCATTATACCTCCCTAAAACTATCTCTCCATTCATCTTTCTTGGCAGTTTTCCCTGCAGCTCTTCGTCCCTCCAGCCTCATTTTGTCTCCATCCGGATGTTACTTAGCCCTGACCCTGTGTCCCAGAGCCACGATGATGAAATTCCAACCTGTCACTTACATAACAGTCCACCTCACTAACAGCCAGGATAATGATGCTGCTATTCTCTCCTGCCATCAGAGTAGCCCATACACACACCCATATGACCTCATCGGCCTGCCTGTGTGTACTAATGTATACAATGTGAAAAGCACTCTCTGTAAAATGTTACCCCCAACACATACTGTATAGTAAATGTATTCACTAATGCTCTTATCCATTATGTGTTTATGCCTGCACACACACTATAACACAAATATAATTTAATGTAATGTACACACTTTGGAATATAGTAGTAATCCATTAAATGCAGAGTAAACCCTTTACTAATCTCTGGTTTTATATGGATTCCGGGTGGAGGAGAAGTGTTGCTTTGGTCCGTTATTAGCATTTTTTTTGCGTGGAAGTATGTCGAGTATGTATGCATGACCATCTGTAATCTCTAAAAATAAAATATAACAGAGAATGTTCTAACTTTCTAATACCCTAGATACTCAGATCTGCCTGTCTAAAACCCATCTGCATGGATAATGCCCTTCATTATGTGAGCAACAGCTGAAACATCAGCTTAATGTAACTTCACAAATCCTCGCTTGCAATAATGAGCACTTGGAAGTGGGATATATTTCCAGTAATGCTGCCCTTTCTGTCGGAACACAGGGTTATCTAACCTCCATTTAACCAAATAATCAGCTGCAAAGAGCCTCTGGCGGACAAGCAGATGACTGAATTGCACTATATGACTACGGATCGAACAGATACAATATAAGGCATGCTAAATGTAGCTTTTTCAGTTTGCTCCTTCCTGGCCTGAAGCATTGTGTTACATCAAAGAGCAGGTTTCTGCTGACCAGGCACTAAACTGCTGTGCTGCTGTGGGGTGCTGCAAGGTGAACCTGATGCTTCCTAGATCTCCCGTGCAGCTGCAAAGAATGTAATATTTAGATATCCCACCTGAGAGATGAACACTTTGTTTTAGTAGTTTCCCACAGAATCTCAAAGAGAGACTATTTAGAATTTTCTCTTCAGTCTGAAAACAAGAAACAATCAATTCTGTGCAACATTTTCATCATTTAGTCAATTTATTCTAATAATTCAGCCTATTTTACAAAACCTGATTATGCTTAAAATGAAATCTACCCTTTAATATTTCTTGTCTTGTACATCGTAGCTCTGTGCTCAAGTAAATGATAGTGTCAAGAAAGTGTCAGCAAATGTAAATATAAAACATAGCAGAACATTCATTCTTTTACTGTGCAGCAGAAAGCAAAAGCCTTTTCAGAAGCAGTGCTAGTACATTATAAAGGTTTGGGGACAACTAACTTTCAATTCAATCCAGCTGATTTTTAATTCAATTTAGAAAGTGGAAAGTTTCCTGTCCTGTGAACATAGTCCCATAACCATAAATCTGTCAGGAATTATGTGGAATTAAGGCTCTGTAATATTAAGAATAGCGTTTTTGTTTAATATTTGGAACTGAAAGCAAATTGACTCCAAACCTGCTGTTACTGTTAAGCAACATTTTGCTGAGTAAAATTTATCCAAACATTCATACTAAAGTAGAATATACAGTACAGCTCTCGATCAACAACAAAAAATATCATATTGTGATTAAAAATTAAAATATGTGCTTATTCCACCAGAACATAAATATGTACCATATCACATATCACATATCAACAAACACAAAATATTAAAACATTTAAAGGACAAATCAACATCAGAAAGCGTTTGGACTTGTGATTGGCCAGCATTTTTGACAGTAAAGGGCTGCGAGAGTTAGTTCCCAGTGCTCCAAACATTTGTCGGTTTTGGATTTAAGGATTGAAATCTCTTGTATCAAAAGTCATGTGATCTTACATTTATTTTCAGGAGCAGGGAAATGAATACAAGAGGATGTATTGCCAACCACAGGTTCAAACAAGATAGATGAGATTATACTGTATATTCAATCTTGAGGGGAAAAAAAACAAACACTTCAGAAATAATTAACATTACATTCATTCTGCAAGTGGGCCCAGAGATCTTTGGGTAATGTAGTCTTTTTCATTCATAGAAAAACACAAAAGGTGCAGTCCGACAAGAGTGTATGAAGTTGTTTTTGTTTTTCTTCATTCTGGATAATGTTGTTTCTGGATGAGGTTTATGATGGTCATGAGTTCGCCAGTTTACCATCACCTTCATCAACGGTACATCACCATCATTACCGTCACTGCCGATGCACAATCATTGCATAAGGCATATGAAAAGCAGTATATAGGCCAGCTGTATATTCAGTTATAACTCTAGCTATATACATAGGACCATGAATACATGTTTAAGGCCTACTAGACCCTTTTATTTTGCACAAGCTTTCTGCTAGCAACTGTCTTAGTTTAATATTGTTTGGTATACTGTAGATGTGCACAAAGCTGGCAAGCAGTAGTTCCCTTGGCAAGGTGGAATGCTTATATAGTTAGTCAACATTCAATGATAAGGTCATCACGGCTATCAGAAATCTGAAAGCTGAGAACATCAGCAGTAACATTGAAGCTGTAACTTGATCCTTGCTTAACTGTGCTCCATTTAAACTTAGACAAACTGATCCTTTGAGCCCTTAAAGTTAAAACATGAAATTTATCAAAACTGACCTGTAGCCTCATTCTATTCAATTTGCATCAAGCAACATCATTAAACTTATGCGTTTAGTCCTCACATCACATTTCACATGCACCACTTTTTTCTTTTCTCACATTGCCTGCAGGGTCCCTGATACAGGCAGCCTGGTGTCAGAGCAATACATCAGCTTTATCTGCCACCCTTGACTCGACAGAAACACAGCAACAGAGTCATTGCTAATGCATCTCAAATGATGCAATAACATGCCTGAATCATACATATCTTTGCCACAGGGGAGCAAATAAAATTGGAATATCAAAGCGCGCATGTTGACTTTATGGAAAGCAATTATACAGTAAAAGCATGTGCCTGTCTTGTTAACATCCTTGCTCCTTTGTTCTTCAGTGAGGTCATTTACGACAGGAGAGCAAACAAAAGCACCATCAGGGATTCTGCACTTTTGTAGAGAGAGAGAGATTCCCTTTCGTTCTTTTGGAAAGTAGCACACATACAATAGATGGATACTAACATGCACTCGCATTGCTATATGTGCTTTTCCCTACAAAAGCTGAGCTGAGATTGAATGCCTGCCTCTCTGCCATAACCTTCAAATGCCAAATATAGATATCCCTGGTGTATTGGCTGCGCTCCTTACGCACACACACACATACAGTTGAAGCAAGGGATTGGTAGAACAGATGAATGCTAGAGATACTTAGTCATTCCTAATCCAAAGAGAACAGAAACAGGAGGAAGAGAGAGAAGAATTAGGCCAAAAAAAATGTGTGTGTCTATAAGTAGAAATTAGGTCACATACTGCATGTAGGATGAAGACATCGCTGTGCATGTGAGGTGTCATCTAACTTAATCTAACGTTCTTATATGCCACAATAAAAAGCTGATAAGAATTATATAATATCAGTAAAACTGCTATTGTGCAAGTTATACACTATACTGGTGCCATTCTACAGATTTAAACAGCTTGCCATTGTCACAAACTGTATGTTACAATACCAAGACCCAATCAGCAAACAGTGATACCTTCGCTTTCCTTGCTGATGCATGCATGGCTTAACCTAAGTGCAACCCTTAACAATCAAATAAATGAGCAGCTTCAACAACAAGCTTCTGCTAATAATATTTTTGACTACATAGCCAGTTTTTTTTTAACAAAAGCATCAGAAATTCCAGCTCCTAAATCCCTTGGGGGACATCTACAGCTGTCTAGTACTGATGTAGTTACAGTGCACTGCTGGATACATTCTGAAGGTTTGTGGAAGCGGATTTTGGAGAGACGAGTGGTTGCTAGGTGACAGGATAAAAAGAGGCCACAGGTGGAATTGTCCCAGCATTAACTCCTCTCTTGCCTTTTCCTCCTTTATGCCACCGAAAACAGAAAGGGGCTGTGGTAGTGGACGAGTGGTCACAGAGAAGCCAAGGCACATTTTCTGTATATGTCTCAGCCATCTAGGTTCCACATTTTGTGCATTCTCTCGTTCTCAGACCTCTCCTCGTTGCAATTTCCTGCGCCTTCTCTGCATCCTTGGTTTTATGTAACAGTGCAGCATCACTATCATAGCTTCACCTCTCGTTCTCTTTCATTGCCCTTCACTTCTTCTTACTTAACAGGTTGGAGAGGCAGATTGTTCAAAGCTTTCTCCTCATCTTTTTTGCTTTCTCTCTTCCTCCTCTAAAAAAGGTTAACATTACATAATCGTCATTGGCTTATTCTTCTTTCTTTGCTGCATAAAGAAACATACAGTAAAGCTCTTGTTGCCTCGCAGGCCAGACTGAACCTCTTCTCTCTCACATCACCTGAAAAATGACTCATACATGCACCATGGATTCAGTATCAATAAACAATCTCTCATATGCCTACCAAACTGAGAGCAGCAAAATGTCTGTGAAAAGAATGAGGACAAAAAACACAATCTGTACACTGCACTACTAGTTTGATTGGTTTGCTAGCCAGAGAATTTCCTAAGAGATACACAGTGCTCCGACCAGGAAGCTCTTTACTAGCATTTGTGATTATTGTAGGCACTCTAAAAACCTGGAGGACCAGCCTCAGGATACAAGAGCAGAAAGGTGGAAACCGAAAAGTAACTGTGTTAATGAGTGATAGCTAAAGAATGGAAGTCTATCTTCCCGTTTATGTAAAGCACACTTCTAAAGCGATAGTGGAAATGCAAGCCTCCATTTCGTCCTATTTGAGCTTCACAGGCCAGGGGAGGCACGTGCGAAGCCCGAGCATGGAGGAGAAGACAATGGTGGGTCGATGTTTCTTGAACCGCAGGCCTTTCTTTAGCCGTTGACTGTTCTCCGCCACGTACAGCTCCCCCTGCTGTGCTGCACTGGATATCCGTGACACCAGCTCCCCATGGACCACCACTTCCTGCTCTGAGCGCACAAACACCTCCCTGAGCTCTTCCAACCGCCGCTCCATCTCTCTGATGACACGCTGACGCTCCTCCACCTCCAGGAGGCGCCGCCGAGCTGCCTCAAACTCCATGCTGGAGCTGGGGGTGACAAGCTTGGAGGAAGGGGCCGTGGCTGAGGTCGACGGGGGTTCAGAACCGGCTAGCAGCGCCCCTGTCACCCTCCGGAAGTCCCCCATGGAAATGGAGCGCCTGGTGGCTGGAGAGGCGAGTGACAGGAGTGCAGTGGCAGATGTAGAAGGTGGCATGGCTAATGGAGGAAGAGGGGGAGAAGAAGATGATGATGAAGAAGGTGAACCTGGTGGGTGGAGATCAGGATGAGGGTCCATGTTTGTAATAGCTGCTGCCATGTCCTCAGTTGTGTCCTCATGATGGGTGTCTGTGTTCCTTTGTCGTCCCTTCATGGCCAGTGTTTCTTCTGTTTAACTCTTTCTGTACAGCTGTTGTCCTTCTAGTCGCTGTTGATGTTTTCCCCTGTCTTCCTGTGTCAGAGCAGAGAGCGTTTGAGCAGAGAGCGTGGAGATGTGCAGTGATGTAGCCTGGGAACCGCTCCATTCATTAATAAGAGATCTGAGCCAGGCTTTTGCTGTCTCTACGTGTGAGTGGTTGTGCTCGGGAGGCGCCTCCTAGCAGCTCATTGGCTGCTGAGCTCATGAGCATGTCAGCTGATGATTGGGCAGCCTGCCTCTCTGCTGCTGATGCTGGCAGGCTTGTTGTGTCCTCTGCTTGACTGTTTTGCTTGGTCGTCGTCGTCATCTGGAGCTCTGCTTTGATCAGCTCTCTTCAGTGAAGCGAGGCAGAGTGAGGTGAGAGATGCAGAAGTCTAAGGTCTCTCTCCTCTTTGCCGATGCTGTTTGGCTTACGTTGCGTCCCCTCAGCCATCCCTCTTACCAGCTGGTCTCTCCATTTCCCTCTTTCTCCCTTTCTCTTGCTCAGATGGTTGCCCCTAGCAACACCGCCTCGACATCAGATGGCAAAAGAGGGAGGGGTGATGCTCCAATTTCTCTCTCCCCTCATCACTTTCCTGCTCAGTATTATCACCCTTTCCCCGGTACACATTCTCTCTCACGTTCCCTCCCTCCTTTGACCCATTTGAGAGCTCACAGCCTTTCTGCAAACTATATATCTCCATCTGTCTATGAAAGTCACATATTTTGTAATATATGTCAAAAACACAAATAAACAATACAGCACACAACCATGCACATTAGTTTCACTCTAGTGCCAAAAAACTATTGGTTACCGTAGACATTTATGATCATGAGTACTCAAATGCCAAACAGTGAAGACTTGCTGTTGCTAAGAAACAGCACATTTGCTGGCTAAGAGAATAAAGACAGTATTATTCTAATTCTAATCAGTTGTAAGAGAAGTTCACACTGTTCTCTGGCACAACACACAAAGTGCATTAGTGTATGTTTGGTACAAAGAAACAATACCAGGCTTATAAAACGTTCTCTTGTTGCACTGCACTGCACTTACTGCTGTTTGTAGCCCAAAATATGTCAGTGCCTCTGTATGCTTGCATCAATCCTGGCCAGTGTTTACTCTCAGAATCCAATTATTTCAGTGTATATTGATAGATCTATGTAACAGACGCATTGTGCATCAAGTTTCCTAAAGCACCATTAGGGTGCCCAAATTAAATTTTCTCTCTAAACAGTAGTTAAGTGGGAAAATAGAGGGTGAACTGAAAAAGGCAATCCTATGATCTCAGGAGTCCAATTTTCCAGAGCATTTAATCCAAATTAAATCCGCTGTGATGAGTTTAATCCTGAATCTAAATACCTTGTCCTGAGTGTTGCATTTTTATCTGTTCTGTGACGTACTGAAAGTGCAGATATACACTTGAGGTCTTGAGTTGTTCAATCACCTTGTTATTGCAGTGCTGCAGCATTCAAAACTGAAATCTGAACACAACTGTTGCAGCAACTGTTGCCGTAGTAATACGAGTTACTGCGTTACCAGTTCTAACTTGGCTGTCCTCATTTTTAGTTACATCATTATGACATAATACCTTAATTTTTCCTTTTCTTCTTCTCCTTGCTTTAACATCCATTCCCAGAACAGCTAATCTTATGTTCCCTGTCTAGACAAATATTGATTGGCAATGCAGCGGCATTGTAGAAGTGATATGATCAGAGTATGAAGTAAGGCACAGTATCATATACACTCATAACTGCACACACACACACTCATATACACTGGAGCACTAAGAAGTGATGTTTTAAATAACAGCTGTATAACTGCCTTCAGGCGGAGTGAACCGAAACAATGAAACTTTTAGCAGGTCAGAGGTGTGCGTGCTTGTTTGTGCATGTGTCTGTGTGCTTGCATATTTGAGTGTTCACTTAGCTCTGCGCTTTTATCTCATGGATTGGCATTGCATTAGCAGTAGAAAGAGCTGCTCTCCCCCTGCTTTTAGCTGTATTATTCTCCAGAGAGAAGAGAGAGAAAAGCAGAGAAGCACAGAGAAGAAAAAAAGGATGGCATACATTAGACAGACTGTAGATAGTTGTATGAGTTATAGGAGGGGTAAATGACAGGTAACACTTGAGATGCTCTGCAACTAGTCATCCTGCTATTCAAAAAGCAAGCCAGAAAGGAAAGACCATTGCAAAATTATTAGAGTTATAACGAGGACTGTGCTGCTGTGAAACACAATGAAATTCAGAAAACAAAGGTACAATGTAAAGTTAAATAAGAAAGATAAGTTTTGTGATTCATTTTGAAATATAAATTCATAAGAAGCTTTAATTTAGCATTATACTACATGAAACACTGGACATCTCGAACACTATTTTAAGAAACAAAATTGTTGTTTTGAACATCAAGTAGTTGAAGTAGTTCATATTGCATGAGGTTTACTTGCATGTGTTACTCAATTTCCCCTCGGTTTATACTGTTGTGCAATATAAACACGATTGCCTGAGTAACTAAAGATTTTAGGGATCAAGACAAGATGCTTCAGTAGTGTATTTTGTGTATTACATGATGCCCATTTTTGGAAGATTCGGTTGATTGCACAACATTCCCACTCACTGGAAACTAATCCCACGTGGTGCCTACAGTGCTGCAAGCACAGATTGCCATCATCATTGGCAAACATCTTGAACAGCAGGACTTGGCCTGCCTGCAAACACTGAACAAAACTGTTCTGCTTTGACAAAGTCAAACACACACACTTGGACACATTGCTCTGTATTCAAGCTTAGAGTCTCTTCATCAACTATGCAGAATTAATTTAAGCATTAAATCCTTTCATTCCCTATTCCACCTTCCATCCCCATTTATTTCTTTCTCCTCTCTCTTTATAGCTAAAATTGTGACAAAAGCCTGTTCTCAATCTCTCAAAACTGCACCCTCCGTTCCAGATTACTTTAATCTGTGTTGAGTGTGTTTGTGTGTGTACTCAGGGTTGGCACGTGGAGGAGTGAGTGCATATGTGTGCCTATGTTGTCTGTTTTGTGTTAAAATGGTTGTGACTGAGTATTTTGACTTTCCCTGAGCTGCTTGGTTTTCTGCATCAGAGTTGTGCAGTGTGAGTGTATCTACAGAACTGCATGTTAGCAGGATTGCTGTTTGGCAGTAGTTATTGTGAAAGGATTGCATCATAAGATTGGAGTTTAGATAAATAATGTCTGACCTGCAGAGGTAAGAGTGGGGAAACAGCTGTGGCTCACATTTGACTGAGAAATAATCTGGGAGACAAATGAACTAGATTGGATTTCTTAGAAATTATACACTTTAATAGGAAAGGTTTTGGGTGAATCTATGAAATCACAGAAGTTCTAAATTTTAATAAGCTAATCTAATGACATACTGTATATTGTACTGTATATATAATGCATAATAATATTGTATCTAAAATTGTTAATACATGTATGATTGCGTACTTAAATAAATGAATACATTTAAAAATTTAAATGATTTGTACAGAGAAACAACCAAAACTTTAGTTTTCACCTCCTCATTCCTTTTCTCTGTCCTAGCATATATTCTTCACATTAATCATTTTACTTCTGATATGATAATATGAAGAGCATGTACAGATGTGGCTGAAAATATTGGTTCCCTTCCACCTTTTTTTAAAAAAGACTATATTTACCATATACTTCTGTCAGTTTCAACAGAAATATATGGTATCCATCATTCTTTATTTCACATTGAATATAACTGAAACTTTGCTTTTGATTTACAACTTAATATATTATTTAATACAATAAAATAAATGAAAATGGCATGGCCAAAAAAGTTGGTATGCTTAACTTAATATTTTGTAGCACAGCCTCTGGAAGCAATAACTGCAGTGAAGCGCTTTCTGTAACTCTGAAAAAGGTTTCTACACTCCTCCACTGGTAGTTTGGCCCACTCTTCATGAACAAACTGCTACGGTTCTCTGAGGTTTGATGGGTGCCATCTCCCAACTGCAAGTTTCAGCTCTTTCCACAGATGCTCAATGGAATTCAATGGACTCATTGCAGGCCACTTCAGAACGGTCCAACGTTTTCTTCTCATCCACTCTTGGGTGCTTTTTGATGCATGTTTGGGGTCATTATCCTGCTGGAAGACCCATGACCTGCGACTAAGACACAGCTTTCTGACACTGGGCCGTATGTTTCACTCAAAAATGCCTTGATAGTCTTCTGATTTCATTGTGCCCTGCACAGATTAAAGGCACCCGGTGCCTGTGGCAGCAAAGCAACCCCCATACATCACTTAGCCTCCTCCATATTTCATGGTAGGCATGGTGTTCTTTTCTTTGAAGGCTTCATTTTTTTTTCTGTAAACATAGGGTTGGTGTGATTTACCAAAAGCTCTGTCTTTCCAAAGCACATTTTCCCAGAAGGACTGTGGCTGGTCAACATGCATTTTGGCAAAGTCCAGTCTGGCTTTCTTGTATCTCCATCTTAGAAGTGGGTTTTTTTTTGGCCCATTTTCATTCAGACAGCAACGGATAGTGCAACTTGAAACTATTGAACCTTTAACTTGAAGATCAGCTTGGATCTGTGTTGAAGTTTTCCTTTGTTCTCTCTCGACCATTCGAGCAATCCTTCTGTTCAATCTTGGGCCAATTTTCCTCTTGTGACCATGTCCAGAGATGGTGGCTACAGTTCCATGGGCCTTAAACTTCTGAATAATATTGTCAACAGTGGTCACAGGAACATCAATCTCTTTGGAGATGGTCTTGTAACCTTTATGTTGACCATGCTTGGCTATTAACTTTTTTCTAATGTCTTCAGACCTTCTCTAGTTTTCTTTCTGTTTTTCATGTTCAATGTGATGCACACAGTGGCACAAAACAGCAAAGTGAGTAATTTTCTCCTTTTAAACTGGCTGCATGACTGATTATAAGATTGAAAACACCTATGATACTAATTAAAACACAATAGTCTTTTTAAAGTGTCACTACAAATCAACTATTTCTTACAACTTCTAAAGGGTACCAATAATTTTGTCCAGGCTATTTTAGAATGTTTTTGTAGAATAAGCATGAATTCAGTTATTTTCACATTTTTTTTATTTTGTTCCACTGCAAACCAAACATAGACATGCATTGATAATAAAATATATTTTAATTTCAACACTGTTCAGGGCGAATGGGGCATTATTTTAATAAAATGCAAGTATACCAATAATTTCGGCCACATCTAGAGTAGAGATTGGTCTCGAGCCAGTGTTGAACATCAATAGTGAAGAAACGCTGTCATTTAAAAAGGAGTGTGTCACAATGGGAATGGGAAACAATTCCATGTGCATATCTGGAAAACAGGTAGATTAAAAGCTGAGCTTTTACATTTATGTTCGATTTATATAGGTGCTTTAGCCTGTTCAGATACAATAGACTGCAATATTGTATAATATTTCAATATTATATATCCAACTCTAGCAGCAGAATTTTTGGTCAATGCTGAGTAGCCTTCATAGCTGGTGCAGCCATTATCATATACATTGCATGTACCTTGTCATATTATATATCACATGAATCTAGTTCCTGGATGACTGGTGCACCAGCATAATCCCCCCCTAGTATGAATTATGCTGCATGTGTTCTATGCAAGAAAGAAAGCATTATGTCTGTGTACATGTGCAGGTTAGAATAAATTATGGGTGAGCATTTGTTGCCATAAAAATGATACATTACCCTTGGAGACATGTTCTGCAGAGAAAATAAAATTAAGTGTCAGTCTTCGGTTTTTGTCCTTGCTTATACGATTTACCAGAACAGGCAATGCTATAAGCAGCACACCATAACTCACATCAGGTATAATAAAACCTCAGAGAGGAAATATTCTATGCTCTTATACAGTAGATCAGATCAGACAAGGATCTGCTTCACCTCTCACAAACACCCACACACCCTCCCCACTGTTACAACCCCCCCCCTCCCCTCCAAAAAAAAAACAAAAAAAAACTGCCTCCATCTGAGCAGAGCTGCTTCAGCTGTCAGCTGCAGTAAACTCAGGAGACAGGCCCTGGATAAAAACTGCACTACTTTCTTCTCTTCAGAGGCTGATGGTGGTGATGATGCTGGTTTTCCGTTGCTCTGTAATCAATATCAGCAACTTTGTTCTCCTGCTGGAGGCTGAGTCAGTCAGTCCGTGTGCGTGTGTGGGGGTCTTAAAAGAGCAGGAAGTCATTCAGAGCAGTGTGAATTACTGGCATGATGATGTCAATGTGTAGAGAGCTGAGCCCAATGGGGATACATCAGAGAATGTGTGTCTGTGTATGAATAAGTTAACACTGACTTTCTCTCGGACATAATTTTGTACAGTGTGTATTTTCAGCAGAAATTTTGTCAGTAGAATGCAGATGAGTGAGAGAGACCTGCAGCCGAAAGCAGGAGAAGCAGCTACTGTGTGATTGTTTTGTAGGTGAGTGCTATTTTGCATATAGTATAGAGGCAGGCAACAGCAGGTAGAGGTATATTGTGATACTACAAGTTGATACTGTAATCCAGAATCTGCTGCATGCTGGAGGAGAGAGAGCATGAGGAAGAGGATGAAGAATAAGATAACGGTTAAAATGCTACAGGCAAGAAGAGAGATACAGAGGCGGCAAAGCAGAAAGCAATTTACATGCAAACACTGTAAGCAGTCTCCACTGTACATGTATAACTATAAATATTTTATATTTAACAAGATTTTAGGCAATCACAGATGCTACAACATCCCATACTTTTCATCATGGGGTAACGATTATATGAATTATATATATTATAGTGTCATTTTAAGAGTAAATATACATCAGTAGGCCATACTTACTTACTTGCATCACAGTGGTTAAATGAACAGTAAAGAGGAATCTGCGGTGGTCAGTACTGAGTGCTTGGGCAGAAAAGCATTTAACTAGGTTGGCCAGGATTCATTTCTCTTTTACATAAACAAGCTTGCACTTTATCTCCCTCCAGTGACCAGTACAGGAAACACACCAAGCTGAGAAGGAAGCATGTGAAGGTCAGACACACAGGTGCATAACTGTTATTTGCATTATCAACTAATCTGACATTTATTTTCCTGTGTGATCGATGAACTGTTTGGTCCATAAAATGTCGGAAAGCAGTAAAAAAAAAAAAAAAAAACCCCATCACAGTTTCCCCAAACCCAAGTTAACATATTCAAATAGCTTTTTTTGTACAACCAAAAGTCTAAAACCACCCAAACACTTGCAAATAGTCACTTTTTCAAAGCTGGAACCAGTGCTTTTTTGGCTTCTTTGCTTCAAAAATTACTTAAATGATTAATTAATTAAAAATAGTTGCCAGTAATGTGCTGTTGCTCAACTAATTGATTGGTTCATCAATCAAGCTCTTATAATAATCCTTATTTCCTTCTTCTCAGTCAAAATGTCAAACCTCATTTACAAGAGAGTGTCATCAAGATGGGACAAGCATTAATGAGAAAGTGTTTTCACTTGACTGAAAAAGTATTTTAAGGCACAACTAAAACAAAAAGAGAGACGGTTTGTTGTAGCAACTCAATTTTTAATATTTGTAAGATATAAAAATCTTCATCTTTATCATACAATAACATCTGACCATAGATTTTGTCAAAGGAGGGAGGGCGTTGCCATCAAACAAGAATTATATAACTTTGATCCCTTTTGAGGTAAGACAGCTGGTTCATAGATTATTCAGCCACACAGATCTTTCCCTTCTCCATATGTGTAGTATCTTCTGGCCGTTTGGTTGGTTATCATGTGTTTTCCATGTAAGACATTCTGCCTCACCTGTAGGACTAGGCACCGAGCTGAAAGCAGGACCTACACTCTGAGGCTACTTACAATGAGACACATTGACCTCTTACTCTTCTTTAGGATGTCCCAGATTGATTGTAAATCAAATGAAAACAGGTCAGCCGATAAACTGAATTGATGGAAATTCAAATATCATGAATGGAAAAAAGTTAAACACAAGACCGCTGAAGATACTCCACACTAAGGGCAAGTCTGCGTGATATTAACAACCAGTGACTTGACAGAGAATTTAAAGGGAGTGAAAGGCTGCCTTGGAGTGCTCAATTCCATTAAGACAACATTCAGCCCTGCCTCCCTTTTACATTTCAAAACAGAGACCTGTACTGCGTTAAGTCCATAGACTGCGATGTGCTCAGCGAATCTTTCACTATTTTAAATCACACCTTTCTTTGGACAAAAAAGAAAAAAAACAAAACAACAACAAAAGCAGCCAACACAGGAAACAGCATTCAATATGCATCATCTGAGAACCACCGTGAAAAAAAACAGCAACAACAGAAATACAAGAAAACAAAGCAAATATAGATTTTAACATGCCGCATTGTTTCTGGGGCAAGTTTCTTTCACAGAAAGCCACCTATTTTACTAGTTTTTGTAGTAATAAAAATAACAGACTCAAATGGTTGCCAGCAGGTTGACCAAGCAGAGAGAAGGGAGATGAGAGAAACAGGGAAGCCACATGACATCATCACTTCGGACCATGCACATGACCCTGCAGCATCCCGCAAGACGGCACACACACACACGCGCACACACACACACACACACACACACACACACTGCAAGTCATGCAACTGGCGCACGCACACACACACACACACACACTCTGTAAAACAAAATACAAGCATAGATTGACATTAACCAAAACATCAGCATTTTTACATTTCCCAAAATCCACATATTCTGGCTGTACCAAAGCCAAAGAGGCATTTTTGGTGGAAATGTTTTATATTCATATTAATAATGCTCTTTCAAAAACACTGAACAGCAGTTGGACAGTACTGTGGTTTTGTGCTGTCGGCACAGGTTGATTTGGCAGCACAACTGGTCATATAAAGCTCATCAACTCGACAAAAAGAACAAGACGACGGACAACAAAAACAGGCAGACAGAGAGGCGTGCAGCAAGCTGAATGACAACCAATTACGGCAATGATCAGGAGAGAAAACTTTCATTGTCACAATCCAAAGCATGGCTGCACCCGCACTATGGCAGGTCATGCACAAACGCCCTCACACACACACACACACACACACACACACACACACAATCACACACTCACACAGCACTAACATGTCTGCCAAAAACCTGCACCCTTTTTTTTTTTTTTTTTTTTTTGGCCTTCATCGCCCCCATCAATCTTCATGATCTTTCTCTAGACCTAGGAGATTGGACTACTAACAAGTCCAATCTCTCACCAAACAAGGTGGGGTGGATGATGGCAAGAGCGGGACAAATTGATGTCACAAGATGGGGGCAGGACCACAGTCAGTGTTCCTTGGCTGGTAGTGGCGGGTTTCCCCTAGCAAGCTGACTGAGTAGTAGGAGCCAGGAGGTGCAGTTTTGGTCAGTCTCCAGTGAGCTGATTGGTTGTTTCGAGTCTCTACAGGGAGGTGGAGGGAAGCTTCTTGACACGCCTCTGAGCTAAGAAGGAGCTCTCAATGGGCTTGAGCTCTGGAGTGGGTTGGGAGTTCTTCAGGGCGGAGTAGGTGGCTGCCATTGCACCCTGCACATAAACAGATGATTGTAATCTTCAGATCTAACTGGCCATCAGCTAACAATATTTTTTTTTAAATAAGCTGATAATCACTAAGTAATAATTTCAGAGGCAATTAAGCTATTGATGATTTTACTCCTTGGTGGCTTTATTAAATCACAATCTTATTCAAATCCTTTATTTTAACTCACTGTGGTCTGTCTATAGCAGCTATCTAGTGCCAGTGCTTTGCAATGTAGCAATAGCAACTACTTTTAACTAAACTAATATGATGTAACACCAATTTAAACTCAAACTGTCTTAAATATTGGTCCATGTTTTTATTATAATTATTACTTTTTGATCACAGTTTTTGCATTTGCACATGAGATTTATGAAATAATAACAGTTTATTTATTTATTTATTTTTATTATTTTTTCATTCCGTCTGCCCAGGAAGAGGGTTCCCCCCTCTGTTGTTCTTTTCTCACCACTTAAAGGTTTTTTTTAGGTGGAGACTTTTTCTTTATTTGAATCAGGGTTAGAGGGTGTTGAAAGCTGTACAGTAAAGCCCTTTAAGGTAAATTTGTGATTTTGACATGACATGACTATTCTGTTAAAAAAAAACAAAAACAAAAAAATTCTAACCAATTCTGAGCTATTCAATTTTCAAGCTTAAGAAAAAAATCTGATTGGCAGATATTCAATATTAAATGGCTCAGATATCTCTACTTGGAGAATATCATTTTGGTGATAAGACTATTTTGAGAGAATGCACCTTACCTTGACCAATTTAGGGTCCTGGTGTGGGAGCTGACTGTTGGGTAGTTTGTCTCTCTGGACAATCCAGGGGTGTTTGAGGACCTGCTTAGCAGTCAGTCTCTGATGGGGGTCGACATGAAGCATCTTGGAAACAAGATTCTAGAGGGAGCACACATTAAATATGAAACCGGTAGTGGGACAGAAGGAGACCAGAGTCGTGTCTAAAGAACAGGAGAAAATGAGCTGTCAGTCAGGTGTGTAGATTCTACCTTGGCAGATTCAGACACAGTGTCCCAGTTTCCTCCAGTCAGGCTGAAGTGACCGTTTCCTATCCTGTTCAGGATCTCATTTGGGGTGTCCTCGGGTCCGTTGGCGAATGGAGTAAAACTGGTGGAAGAAAAGGAGACAGATGATAGAGTGAATATGAAGGAAATTAAGAGGGAAAAATCTTATGAAGAGAGGAGTTTGATTGTTGCTATTCACCCAGCCAGCATGGTGTACAGTAAGACTCCCAGACTCCAGATGTCACATCCTTCATCATAGCCCTGACGCTTCAACACCTATGATGAAGACAGATAAACACACATTTTATTTCACTGTCTAAAACTGTAAACTGTTTTAATTTAACATCATTCACGGTTTCGGTTTAATCTGGATGTGAACAAATTTCATCACTTTATACTAAATTTCTGCCGACACTGACCCTGACAGGTACGAGACCGACCAGCGACTCTGCTCACCTCAGGAGCTACAAAGTTAGCAGTGTAGCAAGGGGTCATCAGCAGACCGTTGTTGGCGCGCAGCTGCTTAGCGAAGCCAAAGTCACAGATCCTGATTGACTCTGGGTTTCCTGACTCGTCCACGTAGAGAATGTTGCTGGGCTTCAGGTCTCTGTGCACCACCTGGAGAATACGAGGACACAGATGAGTGAAGAATAGAATAAGGAATAACGAACACAATAAAAGAAGATCAATATGGAAACTGAATATGAGATTAATTGGGGAAAACATCAGCAAACATAAGGCATCATGTGCTTTAACAGTTGTTGTGTCCAATCTTTAATAGTTCCAGCAAAGGAGAGAAGCCCCCCACAGGAAAATATACAGTACCAGTCAAAAGTTTGGACACTTTCTCTTTCAAGGGAGGTGTGTCCAAACTTTTCACTAGTACTGTATGTGAACAAATGTCACCCTCACCCCCTGTGAGTGCAGGTATTCTACAGTCTTGGTGATGGTGTGAAGCACAGCGCTGGCCTCTCTCTCCGAGAAGAACTTCTGTTTGAGGATCCGATCCAACAGCTCTCCTCCACGCATCAGCTCTGTCACCATGTACACCTGCTTACCGATGTCATACACCTGAGACAGAAATACAAGCACACATTATCACTTTATGTTAGAAGCAAATAAAAGTGTGATATATGTGTGTGTGTGTGTGCGTGCGTTTATACTCACATCCTTCAATGTTATAATGTTGGGATGCTGTCCATATCTAAGCAGAATCTCAATCTCCTCAGAGGGGTCTGTACTGGTCTTGTCAATCATCTGCCAAACACAAAAACAACAGTGACAAGACATGAAACTGACATTTTGAGGGGGTGTGTTCAAGATCGTCTGGATGAATGGTTTTGCTTCTTTTGACTTTCTAATCCTCATTTTGCACCTATAATTCTTTGAATTTCAGGAATAATTATAAAGGATTCTTGTTCTGCATTTTCACCTTTCAAAAGGGTTTCTTGATAAATTTGCTTATTTTCAGTGCTGTATAACATATAACAGGTGTATGTGTGTGGGTGTGTACATGTGTTTTCATACCTTAACAGCGTATTCTGTGTTTGTGGCTTTGTGGATACATCGTTTACAGACAGAAAAGGAACCCATGCCAATGTCTTCTTTCAGTATGTAGCCATCACTGAACAGCAGGTTCTTCCCGTGTAATTGCTGCAGAGGAAGAGTTGAAGAGAGCGGTGGTGAGTGGAAATGCGGGGGACTGACAGAGCAGAAGAGATAGAGGGATGTTGGTGGTTTTCAGGGAAAGAGTTGAATCTATTTAAACTTTCAAGCAACATTCTCTCTCTCTCTCTCTGTCTGTCTAACTGTCCCTCGCAATCTACCACACAATGTTAATTATGTGTCTGCCAGGCATGAAACAGGATATGAGGCAATGTACCACCGTTATGCCATTTCATCCCCTTCTTCGTTTCACACTTTGCACATCGTCTCAGTCTTTTTCCTGCTTTGCCTTTCATGTCAGCCATCAAAGGTAAGCCACAACTGCATACCACTCAAAGCTGGCAATGTAACATGTTTATACTTTCACTTTCACTGTGCATCCTCAAATACACAAGAACTATATCACCTTTCAGAGCTTCATGTTTTCTTTAGATAGTTGTAGCTTGCATATTCAGTGATGATTGCAACACAGTAAGAGTGAAGAAATCGCTAGACTTATGACTTAAAAAGGTGCATTTTTAGTAAAGTTCATCTGCACATGTTGATCCTTGGAGCAGTGTTGTCTTCTCCTGCTCTTCTCCTCCTCATTTGAATCAATAACGTCCCCTAAGAGACTGAGGGGCTCACCTGGACCACTGGGTGTGGCGGGGGCTGCACTGGCTCTGCTGAGCCTTCCTCCTCCAACAGAGTTGACGCAATGAAGCTGAAGCCTCTGAAGAGCTGGTGAGCTCCGGCACTCGGGGGCACACCAGGGGAGTCTGGAAGATTATCAGGAAAGTTGAATATTGAAATAAGGGAAATAAGTGCCTTGGGAGTAATGTTAGAGATGTCACATTCTAATAAGCTGCTGCCAACCACACTTTCAAATGTATGTTTCTTTTTATTTTCCAAAGCACTACTATAATTAAGTGTTTATTGCATCTTAATGGTGTTGAAATCACTACCTTGAAACAAAAATCTTGTACTGAATTTTTTTTCAGTCAAGAGAGGAAAAAAAGTACTTCCACTGAACTGCTTTCAAGTAGCAAAACAAGATAGATAGTAGCTGACATGGAGTCAACCAACAGCACAGCATTAGGTGAAACTTTCAGCTTTGACCTCTGACCTTTAGGGGTGCGGGAGGTGAACTCAGAGTCAAAATAAAACGTGTCGTCCGGACGCGCCACCGCCGGTCTGAACGGAGGCTTTACTTCTCTCCGGAAGAGTTTCTGAAAGGAATAAAGTACAGTTGAGGTGTGACAGCTGTTCTAACCAAAAAATTTATTTGGACTTTGCATATAATAAAATATCCAGTAACAGTCAGACACTCACATTCCAGTCTATGGTGGAGAAGAAACCATGCCGTTTGATCTCTTCAGCACCGTCAGCACCAGATCCTGTTGACAAAACATCAACAGTTAGCAGGGTGGATCTCAACTAAGGCATCTTGAGAAACATCTACAGAAACAGAGCCAGGCTTCGGTCGCCTTCTTTATGAAGTAGTATCAAACTGTGTATATGCAGCCATTTGTGAAAGTCGTCTTCATGAGTTGATACTAACCCAGTCTGTTAGAAGGGTTCCTCTTGAACAAAGCCCTGAGCAGAGACTGGGCCTCCGTACTCAGGAACTGAGGCATTCCCAGACGCGCCCTGCAGGAAGAGACAGGCACACAGATTAAATTATTTCACCAGATATCAAGCGGAAACATTTTGAATAGCTGTAATATGTGACAACTGAGTTAGAGTTTCCTTCTATCCAGAGGATACTCACTTCAAAATCAAGTTCATCGTTTCTTTGCGGTCCTTCCCTTGAAATGGCAGCGCTCCTGTCAACATCTCAAACTGGAGGAGGGAATATATAGCTCATCTTTATGTACATAACGCAACAGAGTGTGTGTATCATCGACTATGATTATTTTCCCCCCTTACCATCAGTACTCCAAATGACCACCAGTCGGCACTGTGGGTGTGTCCCTGTCTGTTCACAACCTCCGGGGCCATGTACTCCACAGTACCACAGAAGGAATAAGCTTTCTGCTCATGATCAATGGCTTCTTTACACAAGCCAAAATCTGAAAAACACACCACATGAAACAGTGAATAAATTACTCAACAGTTTCATAAGGTGACGCCTTGTTATTCAGAGGAAACTGTTTTTTCATGTTTGGGCTGTACTATCCTTAAAGAAATAGCCTTACATTCTTTGTAGCTTTGTAGCTCTTGTTATACAGCATGCTTTTACATCTTTAAGTACCGCTATTCTGAAGTTAATCAAATTTCACAAACATTATTTCACATTTTCAACAAGATGCAAAACGCAGCAAAACTAGCTTAAACATCAATCTTATCTTTGGCGGCATTTGTCCCTCTGCAGCCCTATCAAATTGTTCTATTGCCTCTCTATGACCTCCTAAGGTCACCTTTGGTTCAATGACGGTAAACAAACGGCTGTGATTATGGATGACGATAAGATAAAGTGTAATAATTAACTCGAGAAACATATACAAGCTTATATGCAGATATCTGATTCAGCAAGATAAGGCCTGTCAGCATGCGGTGAGTAATGAAGATCAACAAGAGAGAGGAGGGGAAAGTGTGTGTGTCTGTGTGAGAGAGAGAGTAAATGAGTGAGGGAAAGAGGAGACTCACCTGTGAGTTTAATGTGTCCCTCCTCATCCAGGAGAATGCTAGAGGACAACATTAGCAAACATGAGAACGATGATGTGTATATAGATAAAACTAAACTAATCTGAGTATAATAATAAGAAAAGAAACTTTACAACATCACATTAGTCTGTGGAGTTAAAAAAGGCTTTGCATATGTTTTATGAGGTAGAAAATGCATTAATAATGTTTGTTAGGCCTAAAGGATACACACATGTGATGTGTGTATCCTTGTGATGTGATGTGTTTTGGTTAAAAATGATAATTGTAAAAATTTCTAGTGCAAATTGAAAATTATGCAGGCTACCTTTAAAGTGCAATAACAAAAGAATAACTTCTTATATAATGGAAAGATTTTTTTATAATTCCAAGCATTGAAAAAAACATCATTGTTTGTCCAAGTTATTGGTTAGTGCATTATTTATTAGATTATTCCAAATAAAAGCCTCTTGTGAGAGCACTGTAGCAATGCTAAAAGCTTTTTCATAAAGACTGCAAGTATTTATATATATATGAGTAAATCCATAAGCCCTCTATTGTAGATTTAGTTTCTGGGATTTGGCATTACAAATATGAATCTTTGCCAACTTTCAGGAATTTTTTGACCGATGGCCAGCGCAGTCTTATATATTTACTGGGTTGAGTGGATGGTCACTGATGCTGTGGTTCACTGCAAAAATCCATCCAGATTGTTTTTGATCCAAGGCATTGCTATATGTATGTTTATCTTACTGTGAATTCAGTACGTCAATTTGTTCTTACTTTTCAGGTTTGAGGTCTCTGTAAATGATACCCAAGCTGTGGAGGTGGTCCAGTCCTAATGCCAGCTCTGCGAGATAAAACTTCACATCCTCCTCTGTGAACATCACCTGGGAGGCACAAACACACACAAGAGAGCAAAGAAATACAATGAGAAAGAATAAGACCGAGAGAATGAAGAGACACATATTTGTTAGTAAGGGAGATAAATGACTTGACTCATGACTGAAAAAAAGAAAACCGACCTGTACTAGAAACACACAATTCTCACCTCTTTAGAAAGCCTGGTGAACAGATCTCCTCCTCTGAGAAAGTCCAGGATCAAGTATAATTTCCCTTCAGTCTGGAATGCTACAAATACATACATGGAAAGTCTCAATCCATTTCACTGACTCTAAATCAGGCAACATGAGTGGTAAAACCAATAAAACTAAGTAATTAAATCTGTAGATTCAATACAATGTCTTCGAGGTTTGTGAGTTAAAGCGAAATAAAGTTTCAGGCTGACTCACCATAGTGCAGTTTGACAACAAATGGGTGGTTGACATCAGCCAGGATGTTTCTCTCCATCTTGGTCCTCACACGGTCTCTCACTGAAGGGTGAATTAGAGCACAGACGTTACTGCGGCTGTGTCATACTTTGATACAGTGGATTTAAAAAAAAAAAAAAACTGCATAAACTTTAGGTTTTCATTAGTGATTTTAACATTCAAGCAAAAAAGTAGCCTGACAATGTTATCTAACTTCCACTTTACCCACTGATCTAGCAACAGAACAGATGAATGAGCTTTAAACAAGTTCAATAAAAGATCAGTGTTTTGCTGATTCATAGTTGTAGAGGCTGTAAAGCCATCCAGAGTTTCAAATCAAGTTGATAAGAGCTGTCTGACTTTAAGTTTTGGATGAAAAATGCAGTATTTTGTTCTGATATCAAAGAAAAGAAAGTCACATAAAGTAGACAGTGACTCACTGGTGCACATTCAGCATGTTCGATGAGTTCTCTTTGTTGTTCCCCAGCAGGTGGGTTAATAATAATTTGGCTGAGTACTGTCTATTCTTACTGAATGTTGAGTAAAATGAATCCAGCAGTATAATTCCTATACTACTGCATACTAAATGCTCATGCCAGTAAAACTAGAAGACGCTAGAGATGCAAACTGGCAACTGTGTGAGCAATAATGCCCTGGTGTTTGTCAGAAGAATGAGACCACAAAGTGAGAGATCAACTGCAAGCTGTGGTGGTCTTACTTTGCTAACAAACCTCTACTGTTCTTTGTAGTTCTCTTCGGGTTACAGGAAAACCGTAACCCTCTTACTTGAAACTGAGGGTATTGCCACTTAAAAACAGACGATGACAGCACCACAGAAGCAAAAGAGAAAGCTTTCTGAAATTGTATATGCTGGGAAAAATGCAGTTCTACGAATCGATGACTGATTCTGATCATTTATTTTCACTATCGATTAATCTCATGATTATTATTACTATCATTAAAATGAGAAAACAGTGAGCCTACAGTGATGACTTTAAAACGTTTATTTTGTCTGACTAACTCCAAAACCCAAAAGTACTGAATTTACTCAGATATAAAAACAGAGAAAAGTAGCAAATTCAAGTTTGGTATTGTTTCTTGCTAAATGACTGTATACTGTCCCACTGTAATGTCACCAGTCTGGCACATTACAGGCTCCTCTACCTTTGAGTGTGGCCTTCTTGAGGACCTTCATGGCATAGAGCTGGTTGGCATCAGGAGGGGTTACCTTTCGCACCAGGAACACCTGCAATTAGTGCAACAAACACACCAAAAAACACTGTTACTGTATATCAGATAAGCAATTAAGAGTCTGAGAGTGTAAAAGAGGAAGAGAAAAAGATATATGCAATGTTGAAGAGGGCCGCATATGAAGCAATTATGATTATGTGTGTTACCTTGCCAAATGATCCCTGTCCCAAGACTTTGAGCAGTTCAAACTGAGAGGCGTCAGCCTTCTCTGAGCCCTCTTTGACCACATGGGTGATATTGATCTCTTTGATGTCTCCATCTTCCTACAGAGTGAAATCACAGAGGGAAAAAGCATAAATAGTCAGTCAGTGATTACAGAACAAATGGCAAAAAGGATGAGGAAACTTTATATTTTAAAGGGTTGATTCTTTGCTTTGCAAAAGGCAGCAGTTCTCTCATAGGAGTGTCTTCTACTGTAAAAAGCGATACATCAAAATAAAACGATATAGAGGAAGAGGAAGCACAGCAAAAAGTGAGATGAGTGGCTGAGAACAAGTGATGACATAGTCAATGTGGTGTGGTGTTTTTATAGAAGTTTTCTGGAAATGATGGTGACTGCAATGTTACTTGCAAGAAGCTGTAACAGTAAACCACCGCTGCACATTTTAAACAACACAATGCCTTCCAGTGGTTCATTTTTCAGTTTGTGGACACAAGTTGTGTAACCTCAAACTCGACTTTTTGTGCTGGGACTTGTAAGACAACATCTTGGCTTTACAGGGTGGAGCAGCACTGGCACTACTGCAGCTGCACCACATGAGAACTTGCTTGCTGACCTGGTGTCAACCTCATCTACAAATCACCAACACCCATCTGTAAGGCACCAAAAACATCTCCAGCAAGTATCAACAACAACAACAACCCTCTTTCTAGAAATCAGCTCTCTCAGTTCTCTGTACTCATAATTACACCCCAGGCACATTACTATAGTTAACCTGCAGCTAACATTTCAAATTTAACATTGTGGTTGCAGAGGACATACTTTTTCTACATCTACTTCTGAGTTCACAGCTACTTGCAGGGTTTATTATCACAATTTGGGACGTAAAAGTAGGACATGTTATTTATTTATTTACTAAATATGTCATTTTGATCTTTATCACAACTAGCAATGGCAGCTCATTAAACACAATAAAGTAGTGCTGAAATTATTACATGAAGAGAATTGAAATGATTGGTCAGTTCATCAAGTAGTTGCAGGAGGACACATTTATGAATTGTATTTTTTTTTGATGATCAGTAATGAAGTACAGCATTTAGGCTATAGAGTAAAAAGACTGACAGATTTGATTGTTCCAGCTTCTTGGGGATGTGCTGCTAGTTGTTTGCTGCATTTTGGATTGTTGTTCAAACAAAATAAGCAGTTTAAAGGCAGTATTTTTTTGTCGATAAGTCAATCAACAGAAAATGTATTAGCAAACATTTTGCTACTTGATTATTTAATCAATGTAGTCATTTAACAAGAAAAATAAATGACAAACATTCTCAGGCTCCGGCAGTGAGAATTTTTTCTTTTCTGTTTTTGGATCATTGCAAATAGAGGAACCTGTTTTAGACTGTTGGTTAAACAAAACAAGCAATTGGAAGACACCATCTCGGTTTTTGAGAAGTTGTGTTTGCATTTTTCAGTATTTTCTGACATTGATAAGACAAAACAATGAATTGATTTACTGAAAAGATAACCACCATAATTAGTTGCAGCCCTAAACTAAAAAAATGATCTGTTAATCTGTCAACAAAAGGCCGATTAATCACTAATGACAATGTTTCAACCACACAGTCAACACCACAGATAAGTTAAGTCTGTGACTATTTGACAACAGGAAACCAGAGGTGGTTGAACATGCAAGCAGCTGCACCCTGTATCTAAACAACTACCCATGACAGAGAGTACTACAGTAAAGCCTCTTCTGCACTTTGCAATATTAATAAATCCCACTTGTTTATTTTAAAATGACATGCTTAACACCATCATAATGCTAGCAATAGCTCGCTGGAGACTACTCAAAGTTCATCAAGATGAGGATTGTCATTTTACCGTACAGTGGTTCCTTGGTGCAGGTGAAGTACCTGTGCTGTCGCTTGTTGCAGCTGTTGATCTGTGGCTGCTGCTGTGAGCAGGGCTGTCAGTCAAAGCTTTGTTCTTTTTAGGCAGGTAAAGGGTCAGCAAGCGGCTCAGGTTGAACTTTCTCTTGTCTTTCTCCATCTCAGCATTGCTCAAACTTCTGCTTCATCACCATACCCATTTGCAAGCCAAAGTAAACACTCTACCGCCTCATATAAATCATTTTAAACCTCACCTCTTCTCACCACGACTACGCTTTAGACTCATTTGTGCAATCATGTTAGGATTAGTTCTGTGGACCGCAGGTAAATATGGAAAAATCTCCTGGCCTCTGCCCTTTAACTATTCTCTCTACAAGGGCCTTCTGCTATCATTTTTAACTCTTCATCTTCATTTTCTCTTCCATTATCTACCCCGACCTCCCTCTCTCTCACTCTCTGTCTGTCTGTGTTGGTCTGATTAGCCTGGCGTGTCCTCTGTGACTAGTGAATGCAGCTGACAAGTGAACGGGAACCAAAGAGGGCAGGAAGGAAGAGCTTGCTCTTATTCTCGTAGTCCCGCATCAGGTCCCACACACATAAACATGCATGCATGCACACACACACACACACACGCACACACACACACACACACACACACACACACACACACACATACATCTGTGGCTGAAAAAGTGAGAGAGAGCAACAGAGATGAAGGGAGGCATATTGAAACTGAAACAGCACAGGAAAAAAAAGTGTTTGAAACAGTGATTAAAAAAAAATATTGCTTTTCTGCACTTCTGATTGGATATCATACAGCATGTCACTGCATATGTTTCTGTGCCATTACTGATTGTCTTGACTTGACAAAATCTTCTCTTTACCCACAATCCAACAGAGTAGAAGCTAGAGGAAGGCAGAGAGAGGATGAGGTGTCCCCTCTCCGTGTCAACATGGCAGAGACCATTCCTACGACTCGGTGCCTGCGGATGACAGAGATTTTCCTGTCTGTGGCCCGGCATGTCCCTCTCTTTCCTCCCATAATGGTCTATTCCTGCCCATCCTGTCTCTTAAAACAGCCCTTACCAGTCCTCAAGTTCCCTTTAATTATTTTTCTTTCCTCCATCTCGCACTTTATTGCCCTTTATAAATACCTCTTTAAACAAGAGAGAACAGGCCAACAGGATCAACTTCTCTCTTGACCAAACGGTAGCATAATAGAGCTGTCATCAGACCTGCATTTCACAAACATCTGAACACGCTGCATTGCAGTCCTTAGTCATTTCAGCATTTCTGCTGAATTCACTTGTTAGGCTGAAGCGGATAAAATGCAGAGATGTTACTGTATGTTTTTTATTAGGATGACTAAGCATAAGCAGCCAAAGCAGTAAGCTGGAGTGTGTTTGCTTTGCGAGGGAGGACCTGCAGATAGGCCTGGTATACAGTAGCAGTGAAGTACAAGTGGTCAGAGCTTACCTTGAGTCTAACTTTGGCAAAGTCCTTCTCTATCCAGGTGATATGAGAGTCATTCTAACAGGGGAGAACGGTTGTGTTGGAATGGAGATGTTAATATGGCTGACAGAGGACAAATTATAATACAACTATGGCGGTACTGGTTCCCCAGACTTCAGCTGATTGGGGGGAAAAAAAAATATATATATATATATATATATATGTATATAAAATATTAACTTTTCTTCACCTTTCTAGTTGAAAGGTGATTTTTTAAAAATTCACTTAAACTAGGCTCCAGAATGCTCAAAATCACCCTCAATCACAAAAGCAATAGACAGCAAAGAAGTCTTAAAAAGGCCTAAACAGACCAGAGATTCTGGCTGACAATATCTTCTAAAATGAGGTCTGCAGTAAGTCGAGGAAGGATAAGAATGACATGAGTGTACAATTCCCCACCCCTCTTAAGCCCTAAAAAAAAAGGGCGTCGTCACACCCTGACTTTCTGAGAGGGTAATGCATCCAGCTGCTCTCAATTATTATTTAGGAGCCATTCTCCCCACGCTGCACAACAGGTGATATGAACAACCCTCCAATCAGATCAAAGGAATTTTCAGCTACAATGAATTAGGAAAAGGGAAATGACAGCAAGCAGCCAAGAATAGGTGACTGCTACAATATGATCTCCTTGTGTTTTATGGAAATACAAATCTGGACACAAATGCATTGCAGGTACGCTTCATATACATACACACACACGCACACACACACACACACACACAGGCAGAGGGGGGTAGAAAAGGACAAGGTGATTTATGGTTGCCACACTGGTGGCAGGAAACCTCTCTTCCCTCTTATTTCTCACTTCCTTTTTTTCTTGAACCGATCTCACTTCCTCCCTGTTTGATATCCCCAACATGGCAGCAGCAGGGGGGCTGTGTTTCCCAGCGTAACTGCTACTCAGTGAGATTTTCAACTAACTGATGTGGCACAAAAACACACGTGGGTGTTGGCGATATCGAAAATCTAGAATATATGGGGAAGTGAGCAAATACGCTCAGTACCCATTTGACAGTTTGATGGTGTTATATTGAGATGCATAATGTCTAGATTAGGCTAGTGAATCTGGAGAATGCTGAACTGTAGAAGGGCTCCACTGGATTAGTGATAGCCTTGAAAATGAAGTGGACATGAGGAAAGATGGGACAGAAGTTGAACAAGCGAAACTAACCGCTTGCGGTGTGTTTTAGGGTCAGAGGAGGTGGAAGATAAACACGTCCTCCTGTGCTTCCTCTCACTTTACAGCTCAGAAGATGGCAGCTCAGCATCACATCCACACTCACATTAGAACCCCCTTCCTCTTCTCCCAAAATATCACACCACACACACACACACACACACACACACACACGGTTGCCGGTTTCAGGCAAGTCCTCAGTTCCCAACACACCCATCACCCGCACTCACACAGAGACACTCAAATACACATGAAAAAAAGTGGCCACTTGCCTCTCGTGTACGGTGTTTGACGCGGAATAGTAATCTCCACATGTCTGTGTCCAGATTTTTCCATGTCACGGATGCTGACACTGGTGTAAGTGACTTTCCGTGACACTTGCTAACTTAGAAATACACGGCATCTGAGTACGTGTTAGCTAATACCTTCTGTATGCAATACTACAATGACAGATGCAAGCTGCATGCTAATGAAACTAAAATGGGAAGTGAAGTTATAAAAATGGACACGAGCAGCTGACTGACTTGTATTAAGCGGGAGGAAATGGTTCCAGAACAGCAGGAAGAGGCTATTAATCATACTGACAAAGGAATATAGCAAAAAGACACAGTTGCTGGAACACAGAGCGGTTCCAGACAAGTCAACTCAACCGCTTTACACACTTTGATGTGAAGTCAAATAAAATAAATATTCATTCTGCATATTTAGGCACTCTGTATGATGATACAAGCCTCTGTTTGCAACCCCAGGGGTTCCCAGAGCAGGGGTGGAAACACATTGCATGCTGATGCATGCTTGTCAAGAATCTGTGTTATAACTGCCTCTGACAGACAAGAGAAAATGGTGGTCCTGTTTGAAGTCTGCAATTCCTTTGGAATCTCATCTGGCTAAACTCCAATATGACTCCAATGGCTGGAAAACAACTGTTTGATGCCTTTCATGACAAGGTTCTTTTAAGTATTTCACTACCAAATCAACACCAAAACAAATTAACCAAATGCATCAGTTGAAATGAGAAGTTGTATTTGAATCATCTCTTGCATCTTCAGTAACTTCTGTCTTTCTGAAAGTGTGAAAACAAATGTACTTCCTGTCAGTGTCAGAAGTGATGTAATGCTCTACAGTAGACACAAGGGGCCAGTGCAGGTCTACAGCCAGGCTAGTGGCCAGTGCTCCAAAGAAGAGTGTATAGGAGATAGGAGCTATAGCCAAGTAAGGGCATTTTCAAGCTCACGCATCCTCCAAATCTCACGTGTTGCTTCTGACATCAATTACAGCCAGGGAGACAAAAGGTGGGACAGACAGGTTCACGTGGGAGATGTAAGAGGCTGGCCTGCTGCTCAAAAACTGTCCAATCACAGCAGCAAAGGTCAGACAGGTTTAAGCCCTACAACAACCAGGCCTTGTCAAAGTGTCTCAAGGTAATACACCGAAGCCCTAACCTGCTCCATATGACAGAGGCAAAAGAAAATGCCTGTTTAAGGTCAAAATGGTGCTTGAACACTAAAAAAGAAGTTCATTCAGGCTACAGTTGTGTGAATAACACAAGACAATTACGGTATTTGTCTCTGTGGGTCTCGCTGTAGCTTCTCTTCTTTCCTGGAAAACAGAGCAGCAGCACCTGCACGTTTTCAAATGCATGACAGCTCTGACTGTTGGAGCGAAGAGGAGGTGAAAAAAAAGAGAGAAGGTCCACAGTGGGAGACAGCGTAAACGACCAGTGTACACAGAGGGAGACAGAGTAGTCTAAACATCCATCCAACCAACCGTGCTCCATTCTCATTACTGTGAAAACAAATATCCTACACTAGATTATGTCTGTGTGAGCACACACACACACACACAGGGGTAAAATACACTGCATAGGTATTCTGCAGCACTGACTAAAATTACATAATTATAGCTCAGGACAAGAAGAAACTCGTAACAATATAGTAGGCAGGTAGGCTGAAAATTAATACCTCTATCTGTATCATATTTTTAGGTGTGACTTTCTAATTAAAACCCCAAAAGTTGTAATTGCTACATTTATCATTGGTTAATAAACAATTTACTAATCTTTTATAGAAGATCATTAGCAAACCATCATAAGACTGAGTTTAAACACCAACCAACTTTGAGTTTGGTTGGTGTTTATCCTCAACACTTGCTTTGTCTTTTTTAGCTCTTTAGTTTATCAGGAAGACCACTCTAATGGACTGTTTATCCACTTACCTTCTGGAGAAGAGCTGCTGAACATCCACACCAAAATCAATTTATTAACATCTCTAACTGCATGAAAACAAATGCAGATTAACAACCTTTTTAAGTCCTGCTTGGACCCCAGTATACTTGCCTGCTGGTCTAGTTTTACATAACACAACATAACATTTTAACATTTATAAACAGCAGACTTGATCACTTATGTTAAAGTGAAATGAGTATTTATTAGTGCCTTACAAACATTTAGAACTACTTTATTACATATAAAAGAAGATAAACACCACTGATGGGATTTCTTCACCACCTGGTGACAACCCAAACGTTGTTCCTGATAATAGCATTGGTAAATCATTTATTGACCATTAGTTACGACTTCTACGACTACCTTAGTGGAAGACATTACCTATTTTTGCTTTTGATTTATTATGCTTTCGACACAAAAGACCCTACAAAGAAAATATCTGATGTCCAATAATATCGTTTCATGGGAGAATAAAGGTTGAAACAGTTAGCTAGAAATTAGGAATGTGCGTCTACAGCTCTGCGATTTCGCTGTACATATGCACTGACTGATTTAGGGAAATTCTTGTCCGTTCCCAGAAAAGAGTTGAATCTGTCTGTATGAGTGTCTATACACTTGTGTCTTTGTGCACAAGTGTCCACACGTCTCCAGGCCAGCACCCAAATCTGTCAGATGAGTCTCAGGAATGTCTCTCTATGTTTTTAATCAGACTGAAACTCTGTCCTCTCTCTGCCTTCCTGAACTATGAAGGCACGGACCAAAAGTGCTGCTATATTTTGGACGGCAGGGCTGACTCATTCATTCAACTACTTTCTTTCCCTTTCATTATCTTTTTTTTCCTCTTTGATGAATAGGCTGGTCCAGTGCCCAACAGCCTCTCCATCTGTCCACCTTCATTTTTTCCATCCCTTCTCTCACTTTCTCTTTTTGCCCTCTAGGAACACATGCTGTGACAGCCATGACTGACACGAGAGTACAAAAAAAAAAAAAAAAAAAAAGGGAAGGTTGGAATGAAGAAGGAAGTGGGAGAAAGCAGTGCTGCAGACAGACATTCACCTGGTCCCAATCCAATCCTCAGACTTCCCATCATGGTGCTTTAATGCTAGCTTTGCCTGGGGCAGACAGGCGGTGAAGAAATTTAAAGAATGTCATAAAAGAGACAAATTGAGAAAAAAAATAGAACATTTAGGTTGAAGCTGGTGGACTAACCCAAGGGGTCACAACAAACAACTAGCAGCATTGCAAATACTTAAAGTCTTAATCCCTCACTACTTAATGTGATTATCTGTGTCTTTGCCAGTGCAGTCGCATTTATCCCACGGAGAGATTAGACAAGAGGTCCATCTACAGTATAGCATTCAGAATAAAAGTAGAAAAAAGACGATTTCTTAGGAAAACTAAAAACACTAAAGAAAACTGACAACAAAATAATAATAGTGACATCCATTACATGTGACAATATCTTCATTTTTTAAATCAATGGTTGTCACAGCAGCACATTTCATCAATACACAAAAACAAAGAAATGCAGATATAGAATGAAAGGATATAAAAAAAAAGTAATTCCGTTTGGTTAGAGGTTTGAGACAAGTCACAAGTTGTCAGTCGCTGTTGAGACGTAACCTGTTTTGACCCTCAACCCCTTGATGCAGAGAACCACTGTGGTTAATACCCAACCTTTAACAGACTGCCATCTGTCCAGTCTATCATCCAAATACATTTATGGCATCCATACACCCACAAATACACATATACTTTTATAAACAGATTTGTAATTAAAAAAAAAAAACCTTGTAAAACTAGGCGACCACTACACTGACTACCACTAGCACAGGTGCTAGTTTTATATGAAATGTCACGTTGAAGGTGGATGCTATAGCAAATGTACCAGAGGTAGCACAAGATTAGCACGGATGCTACCGGAAATCCTATGTCGGCATCTGTAATATTAATAGCATGAGCAAGAATAGCAGTAAGATGATAGGCATGATAGGCAGTTCAGTGCTGGGACGGTTGACATGAGGCCATAATGGCCTTGTGTGAAATCTTCAGAGGCAGGGATGGTCAATAAATTAAAAAAAAAAAAAATTATAAAAAAGGGAGGACAGAAATGGCAGGAAGGAGTAAGAGACAACAAAAGGGAGGGAGAGAGATAAGGGGGAGAGAGAGAGACGAGGCAGAGGGAGAGAAGAAAGAGTGGATGCTGGTAATGAAAACAATGAGGTAATCTGAGTTTAAACTAAGCTGGCTGACTGCAGTGGAAATCTGTTGCACTCTACGGTATGTTGCAGTGGCATTCATGTATACACACACACACACACACACACACACACACACACACACACACACACACAGTGTACAACCTATAAACACACAGACAATAACATTGCCAAAGTTTCATGTCACTAATCTCTAATTTCTGTCATCATGTAACAATTCCCGCTCTCATAGTTCAAGCTCTTCACACCAGCCAGAGCAATCCAAAATAGCAACATCATATCTCAGTCAATACTTCCTGCTTCCTCCCTCTCATGGTTCTCCTCTTTCCTTAAATATCAACCAATCTGCTTGCCAGAAACGCACACTCAAAACACACTATCTTCCCTTACTTTATCACATATGGAGGTAGTTTTTGATTTGTTTTGATGACTAAAATAACAGCATTATGTATATTTTTTTATTTTTATTGATGACTACTGACATTAAAACCTCTATGACACAGGGAATGTATGTATTTGAATTTCATTAATACTGGATTAGTTAGTTTTTCATCTTTTGCAGCAGAAAAAGCTATAAACACAAATCAGACGTATTATCAACTTATAAAGTTGTTACGGTGAACCTATGAGCAAACTCGCACATCAAGCAGATACTGAAAAACATTAGCATTCAGCTGGAATTGTGTTTCTGCTGACCTCATAAAATATTTACACTATTTGTAACTCTGTTTTGGTCTCCACCTACTCCTGAGGGAAGTATATGGCTCTTTAGCCGCTAAATGCTCCATTATGTTCACAAGCTCGTTGCTGACTGTGCCTGTCTGTCATTTGGTGCTCACCAGATATAGTGTAGACTTGGTTAATCAAAGCTTGTTAAGCAGAAAAAAGCTGCCTTCTGCGGCTGGAAACGGAGCTGATAAGAGCAGTGAGATTGAACCAAAACAGTAAATTTGTGGGCAATAGAGCCAACTAATGAGCTCAAACACACTAAAATGCTCCATAAAGCTGAGATGAACTGTGGAGTGAGTCAGATGTTAATTCTCTGTGTTTTCATCATTTGTGACTGCTTTCACATTACAATAGTAATTTGACCCATTGTTAATATAAAACAAATGTTTTGTGAAGCTTCAGCTTTTCCTTCTTAGTGCCATTTAAGGAAATGCACAATAAAAATGCAGAAAGACAAAAGAAGCAAAAATACACATTTTTGTGGAGCTTACTTTAGCTGCCGAGGGGGCTTAGAATAAAAAGTGTCAATGGGGTTGACTTGTCTACTTGCCAAAGCTGCTAGAAATATGACAGATGGGGAAGGCACAGCCACAATTTGCCAGCATTTGGTTGATGGCTGGTGAAAATTTGGAGCCCTGCCAACGGCCATGTCAGACTGTGTTAAATCAGTGTGAATGAAATTCCTTCTGAAGCCCATTTTACCATTAATATTCTGTACCCTTACACTTGACACTCAAATATGAATATGTAGCTCTGACACAAAGAATAAAAAAGTTCAGGAGTCTATATTTCATTGCGATGCCAAAAAATGAAGTAGATGGAAAAAAGTAATGGCAGCATGGCTTCATCTAGCAGGGATAAACATCTCTTTGTGTTTTTCCAACTCATTCAGGAGAAGAAAGACTATTAATTCTATGTTGCTAGAATTTTACATTTTCCTCTACTGCACAACACTGCTCCCATGGCAACCAATGTCAAAGGTTATATACCTTCTCCTGAGTGCAACACTTAATGCTGAGAAGGAGAAAGAGATGAGAGAGAAAAAGATGAATCAAACACAGAAAGAGACAGAACACACAAATGCAAGACTTTAAATGGAAAGTTAAACCAGCAAATGGAAAATATATATATAAAAAGAACACAACAGCAGTTTTATTAAATCAAGAGATAGACAGAAAGGGCAGAGCAGAGAGAATAAACACCATCAACATCCATATTAATGAGAACTATAAAGGATAAGAGGAAGCGGTCGCAACATTTTCCTTAATCGACCCTGAGAGGGGGAAGCATGAAACTATGGCAACTGTGTTTTGTGTCTCCATCTTCCAGTATCCTCTTTGTAAGACAAGAGGTGGCACAAGAGGCAAAGCCTAACACACACACACACACACACACACACAAGATGATGCTTCCAGGTAACATTTGCCAGTCTCCATCTTCAGAAAATGGAGCACTTCTGTGCTTTCACACACTTCAATATGCAATTTGACGCCGGAATCCTCCTCTCCTCACCATCTATACTGCGTGAGACTGAATTCATCTACATTTATCCTGGAAGTGATATATTATGATGGCCTTTAAAAGGTCGGTAGCTTGTGACTGTAATATCAGAGACCTTTCAGGATACACAGACTTATCTATGAGACAATGTGCACACATGCTGGATGATTAATGGGGCTGACTTTGTGTCAGAGTAGGCCTGTGTGTTCACTTTACTGTACTGTACTAATGTTTTTTTGTGTGAGTGTTTGTGTGCATATGTGCTTTAAGCCCGACTGACATACGAATGAAAATCCCTTTAAGTGTCTGTTTGTGTGCATCTGCTCTTGTGTGTATACGTGTTATCATAAACCTTTTTTCCCCCTCCTGGCAGCACAAGTCGCGATCCAGGCTTAGCGACGCCGAGGACACAGTAACCATGACAACTAGGCCCATAGCAGCCATGAATGGATGGAGGAGGGGATGAAGTGAGTAGATGGATGGATCACGAGTCTGAGGGGCATCTGGTTCAAGCCTAGTAGGTTTTTAGTCTGCTCTGGGATGATGAAACCCACTGATATCGCTGTTTTGGACTTGGACATGCTCAGCACACTCACACAGCCCTGCTGCACCCATTCACAGAAACTCTCTTTGGTTGTATTTTTTTATTCAAATGTCAACATCAGTCTGACTTATTGCACTCAAGCACTCATTATGTTGCACTGGGAAATTTTATAGTCTTCATAGTTTTGGCCATCGTTCCTATTGGCAATAATGACACTGTACTCTGAGATATTGCTGGAAAAGCGGGGACAAAGAGACGATCAGGAAGATTTTATACTTACCCCCTGGTTGGTCAAACTTGCTTGGAGGTGAATAGTAAAAATATTGCTCAAATTGTAAGGGATAATTAAGACATTTCAAATGTGTCACTTTTGGTTTGACCTCCGAATAAAGTGGTTTAGATCAGCGTTTCCCAACCCCAAGGCGTGGACTGATACCAAGCCATCTGGTATCAGTCAATGAGTTGCAAAGAAATTATATGATTTGGCGAAAAAAGCTGCATAACAATAATTAAATGAATCCTTTGAGATCTGAAACACACTTTATGAAAAAGATAAAAGATTTGTTTAACAGCATCCTGCGTATACAGTGAGTTATTATACAGTGAACTATATAGCTGATAGGCGAGAAGAGGGAGAAAGAGGGGGAATAACAGAGGTTAGACTGTGTACAATACAATCAAAGATTTAGAGCCCTTTCCAGCGAAGAGGCAGGCTGGGTAATTGGGCTGTAAACCATGTCCCAGCCTTTGTGTGTGTGTGTGTGTGTGTTTGTTTATGTGCCCGCGAGCACCCCATGCCACCTAAACAACTGCTGCCATTAACATCAGTATCTGCTGATACTAAACACAGATAGGAGGACACTCGCTTGACAGATACTTCAATCAAACACTACCAACCTCCCCAACACACACACACACACACACCAAATTGCACAAACACATCACTAAAAATTACTGATTTACTTCCTTCAAGCACTACCGCACATGGACACACACACATTAAAATGCACACATTGCTCCTGGGCCTGCAGAGGCAATCATAACAAGGTCTGTTAGCTACTGCAAAGTATAAGGAGCCATTTTAATTTGTGTTAAAACCTTCTGGAGAGGCTCAATTAACTTGGCGCATAAACACAACTCTATGACTCACACTCTGTGAGATGTGAACGATGGTGTGTATATGTGTGTGTGTGTGTGTGTGTGTGTGTGTGTGTGTGTGTGTGTGTTTGTGTACCTGCATTCAGATAAGCCTAGATAGGTAATAGATTTAGTTTTATTGTAACCAGAATATTCTGTGTGAAGGTTTTGTGGGTGTTAGAACAAAGTCCGTCTGGCTTGCGTAATGACACTGATTTTCCATTCCACACTCTTGGTAAGCCACTAACTTGCCGTGTAGAAGTAGGGACACTTTAAGTTGTTTATACATAACAGATGAGCTGAACACAGCTCCGACTATTCACCAAAAGCTACTGATTTGCCGAACGCCATTCATTCAATCAGTTGACACAATGTCAAACATCCTTTCTGCAATGCTTCGTATGACCTTGCTGAAATACAGGCATTCAGGATCTGACAAAAGGCGCTAAAGTCTGAGATGATTTCAAACTGTCCTCGCCTTTGACTGACGAACTTCACAGAGAGAAGAGAAGTTTAGTGCAGAAACTTTGCAAGAACAAAAGCAAGGAGGATAAAACGGGGCAGGACAGTCAAGGGCACCAGCTTAAGAAATCATTAAATAGCCAGGCTTTATCTCGACTACAAGACATAATGATGTATTGGACTTTAGGGAGGAGTGCTGAGGAGTAGTGATGAAAGATAGGGGGGAAGAGGAAGGGATGATGTACTAGAATGTACTGAGTAAAATGATGAGGGGGCAGTGAGAGTGAGAGCCTGAAAGAGGGCATCTTCAAGCCTCAACGCCTTTTCTCATTTAGGAGGTGTGTGTGTGTGTGCGCGTGCATGTGCGTCACCAGGGTTCCCTGTCTTTCGTCATCTAAAGGGCTGCAGGAACACCAGAGTCCATGCACTACACCACTTTGACAGTTCCACTTGTTATCACCATGATTTTTATTGTTTTATCAAGCAAGAATTAAAGCCGTAACTGGCAGGTCTGGTTGTTCCTCGTCAGCCTGCTTGGGGAAAAAAAAAAGAAAATCAAACAAGCCAGACCTCTCACATTCAATCCCATTACCATGTGTGATGTAAGGAGATGAAGAGGCAGAGAGTGAGAAAGTGATGCCAAAACAGACAGAGTATGGAAGAGAAAAGCGGCATTGTGGACATATTCAGTGTCGACACCCACATTAGAAGCCTCATAATGTCAAGTCTTTGTAATCAGATGTAATTGAGATGACAAGGGCAACCATATACAGTAGTAGGCTGAAATGTTGCTGCAATGTCGTAGTCATTATCTACAACGCTTAAAAGTGAAAGTGATCATTCTAGGACTTGCACTAGAATGATTAATTTTAACAACAATTAATAATAATTTTGTCTGTAAAGTAAAAATATTCCTTCTGCTATGATCAAGGCAAAGAGTAACAGCAAATCCTCACATTTGACAAGCAAATATCTTTTTTTTTTTTTTTTTTTTAACTTAACAAGGACTATGAGTTTTTTTATATATGTAAAATAATTTAGTTTGTAATATACTTAGATTAAGTTAAAGGTATCTCTTGTAAAATGTACTCAGACTGGAGGACACTGATACACATTTTAGAAAGTAAAAGATTCAAAAGGCTGAGAGAGTTCAGTTCAAACTACACTGTTTTACATGGAAAAACAAGGAAAAGAAAGCCAGCTCGTCTCTTAACTGATTGACGACTCACAGAAAATGGCTCAATAGTTGTCTGATGCTTATGGAAGCCAATTTCTGCCAGGAAAAGAAATATAAAGATATATATATATAAAGATATAATTGAGATGACAAGGGCAATATATATATATATATATATATATATATATATATATATATATATATATATATATATATATATAATGATTATGAGACAATAGTGTTGCAAATCTTGACTCAGTAATTCATAATTTTGGCTTAGAATCAAAAACCTTGTATATCATCATCATCATCATCAGTCAACATTTTGAATTACCAATTTTACCAAGAACGGAAAAAATACATGAAAAGTTAGGTATGAATAGTCTTGACATAATAAATACCAAAGGTAATTTTTTTTAAGCAGAAATGACTCAAGCAATTAATTAAGTATGAAAACATGAGCAGTTTAATCAACTAATTATTTCAGCTCCTTTATCAATATTACTGATAGTGCCTCTGCTGTAATGAAGCAACAAAGATATGGTGTAGTTGTTTCATTTAAGACCCAATATAACATGTAATCAAATCATAAAAGAGCACTGAACAATGATTAAAAAAAACAACAACAAATGATAAAACATTTCTACTATATTCATCACAGCTCAATTGCTCCAAATGACTAAATGTTAGCAATATTCATGCAAAGTGAGAGCCGTTATATCAAACTACATGAGCTTGCCTCTTAAAACTAATGGAAATCAAACACCTGGGTTTCTATGAAAAGGGTATCCACCCCTTTTCAGTGAACACAGAACAAAAACAGTCCAATATCTGAAGGGACAATCAGGTAGCCACTAATTCATGATTCAGATCACATCATTGCCAATCACTTCAGAAGCTTTTCCACAGTTAAACGGTTCTGTTGCAGCACAGATGCTGTGAGCAGGGCAGTAATTAACTTCCGTAGAGGCAACACACGTCAGATTAACAGTACAGTACATTACCGCTCAATATGGCACAACTTTCTGCAGTGGCGACATTAAAAGAGTCTCAGATACATTTTGGTTGGTTGAAATTATATGGTGAAATTCGGATCTGTTGTCACCATCATCTGTTACCACACTTTTACAAATAAAACCTGTGTGTGTGTCTAGTCCTCGTTCTTTCACAGCACTGGTACAGTACACATATTCAGGCTGGTATAAAAGTTTTTCTGCTGTTCAAGGAAAACAAATTTTCTTCTTGCACTTATTCTAATAAATAAAACCTTCAGCACATGGATTAGGTGTGAATGAAGACTATAAGGTGTGTGCTAAAAATAAAGGATCAAGATGCATTTCACTCCCTAATCCCTGCATTTTCATTCCATAATCCTTGTTTATTCAACCTCTCTTCTCTTGCAAAAGGTAATTTGTTCTGAACACACACACACACACACACACACACACACACCATGCCTATCAAACTTTACATCGAACTTTGAGGTCATCTTTCAGGATGTGGTTGACTTGTGTGATGTAAGAAGCATTTACAGAATATCTGAGCGAACTATCGAAGCCTTGCAGTAAGCAGAGCTAACTATCAGCGTTCTTGAAAACAAAGTTGACTATATTTTGTGGCAACAGCTTCAACAAACATTTGTTTCTTCTGACGATTACCATCACAACGTTTCATTCTTCAATGCAGTATTAAGGGGGAGTTCTAGTGCTGACATTAATAACTAAAATGATGTAAATAATTACAAAACAACAACTCCTCTCAAGTAGAAATTGAGACGTGTGAACGCTATCACTAATTTCCCTCCTCTCTACATCAAAGTATCTTGTACTTATTCACATCTCATTAGATCATTGATCAGTCTCATTAGTGATTCTCTCTCAACTCCTGCACTTTTGACAGAAATTACCATCTTAAAAGAAATATGGGGGTTTCTTTTTAATCTGCATCTTAATTTCAGTGTGCAGGCAGAGCTTTCCAGTACAACAGGGACACTCAAGAAGTATTCAAACTTAAAAAAAGTTGAGCCCCAAAGCACTTAAAAACATGCATCATTCACACTGCAGTATAATCTGTCGCCATCTGATTTCTGATAAGTCATGGACTGAAACATTTGAACTCTCATAAGCTAGTTAGCAGCTAGAAAATTGAGGTACTCAGTTTGGACAAATCGGACAAATTGGACAAATCCAATCCATCCATCATATTGGATTTCATGTAGTAATTGCCAACTGGGGGAAAACATTACACAAAACCTAGTTATAATTACAACTGCAATAAGTGTAAATTGTTTTGCAAGATCCAATATCTACCACATGGCAGTATGAGTGGAGAATTGATGAACTGATGCTAGCGGACTGAGGTAATTAAATTCACAGGGTTCACGTAGTCACACTTTTACAAACCTGACCCTGCGTACATCATGCAAGCAACACCTGCACATCAGATGAACTATTAAGAGGCCGTCACATTGACATAAATGTTCTTTCAGACCTTCTTGAAACACAGTGCTACTGTTCTGAAAGGTCATGTTGTTATGGCATTTTTAGGCTTACCATTGGCCCTTTTCAATTGAATTAATAGTTTTGCAGATATAAAGTCAAGGTGATGACATTTTGATCAGAACACACCAGCAAGGTAGTTAAAAAAGGACCTGAATTAAATTGAAAAACCCATTCATGTTTTGCAGCACTTCTCTCATCCCTCCTACAGTGGAATATTGACACCACCAATATTGTAAAATGTTTCATAGTGCTTTTACACCAGCAGCATGAGCTGCATTAACATTTCTGACTTATTTCAATAACAACAACAACAACAACACCACCATTAGTGTACTTCTCCATTTATTCAAATGATGTCCTGTGAGAGCAGTGAGGACAGCTGGTCCAATTAAGAAACAATACAAGGAGTGAAGCTGAATGAGCAGAAAATAATGTGAGAAAGTGAGTTACTGTAAGTGCATGCAGTACACAGAAAGAAATACAAAAGCATACAGTATGAGTGGAACCATAATGCTAACGTTCACACAAACTCAAAGAGTCAGATGTAAATGATGCATGTGCAAACAAAGTAATTATAATCTGCTTTCTATACAGAAAACTGAACACAGACTGTACCAGTTTTCAAGTTATTATAACTTGAAAGACTTGGGAAGACTTGGTGACATTTAATTGTTTCACTACTGTACGTTAGGTCAATATGTATATGATAAAAGACCTACAACTGCAACCAATCATTGGGCAATTAAGCCTCATAATATATAGCTGTGCATGATCACTGTGTGTTATAATACATTGGCTGCTTTAGCATTGTTCCAAGACGTGGCAAGATGACACCGAGCATAAATCTTAAAGGCACTGTGTTTACTTTCCGGCCTAAAACAGAGCGGAAAAGAGCACAGTATGTAATGCCGGCAAGGTTTCCAATCTCAATGTAATCTCAGTCTTAAAAGCTGTTTTAAAAGCACCGTAATTTGTTCTGCGAGGCAAAGGTTAATGTTGAGCAATCTCACCCCCTTCCAAGGATAAAAAGTACAACGGTGAGTTCTTCCACACCCTAATGGTGTTCTCTCTAGCCCACTTGTCTTGTATTAATCCAGCCTGACACGATCCCAGAACTCCTATGGCTTCAAGAGATAAAAGGAGTATATCAGCTGGTGGTCTTTCCGGCACCTTTGCCCTTATTGTGACAAGAAGGTAAAATGACAAGAAAGAGAAATGACCAACACGGAGGTGAAGAGTTGTGAGAGAGGGGCTTCATCAGTCTCTTTGATATGCTAAATCTCATTTTAAGGTTCTTATAGTATGTGCGCAACTACAGTATTCTGTCTGGCTTAATTGCAGAATAATTATTTTCTATTATTTCCAGGGTTAGATGATAGTCTATCATTGTGGCCTATGAGGGTGACTGGCATTTAAGTGCAAATCAGGTTAAATTGCATTGTGCTGACACCCAATTATGGTTAATTGTTGGTGCGGGCAACACGATTATGCACGGGTACAGTTTTAGAATAAGAGTGAACACAGCTGAAACACTGAGTGAGCAAGCTTTTATTATTATGATAATATACTGCTAGACATATTTGCAACTGAAGCACACACAGACTTTTATTCAAGAATAAAGGTTTTATATATCTTGCTCAGTGTGTACCCTTGCACATAAAGACATGCACTGTATATGTACCTAAATAATTCCAAAATCCCTTTATTTACCTCATGCTGCATTTATAGATTTTGATCTAAGATTTATATATTCAGAATGCACAACAAGATGATATTTTAATCTCTAAATCTAATTTTATGGAAGCATAATCCTCAAAAATAAGCTTTTTCCTTAATCTGAAAATATCGTTTGATGATGAGACCTGCAACTGCCATATTCCTTAAGAGTAATGCAAATATATAAAGCAAAATCCAAATAAAAAGAGAAAATCCTCACTATGCATTAGGTTATGGTTGATAACATTAAAATAAATTATGTCTGACGGACCTGTTGTGTAAAATAAACTAAGCTACTGGCTCCTGGCATATCAGCCCTTGGGTGTATTTTTTTATGAGCAGCAGCTCATTAATATGATAGCTAACTAGCAGCTAATCACACACTCAGGAAATGAAAGGAGCTGCTGAGACATGAACTGTAATGATGTATGTTATCAACCAGAAAAAAAGAGACAAAGAAAAAGCAGTGGGTCACAGGGAGACTGTGAAGAGCAATAAGTTCAGTCAACTCTGAGCCAAACACATAATCTTGTTCCACAGTCATTTTAGACACTTCTTAACTGTCTGAGTCATGTACGAACGGGAAGACAGTGCACTATAGTGCATCAACGGGCAGGAAAGGATGAGCAGTCCAACAGAAACAAAACAGAGTCAAATATTCTTACTTCAGAGGCAGACAGACAAACAGTGCACTGTCTGTGTGTCTGCTATATCTGGGCCCTGTGTGGCTATAAGCTGCCTCCTAGGTGTCCTGTCACAAAATGTGATCCAAGACAAAGCTCTCAAACCACTGAATAATGACAGAGCTGTCAGCAAAACAATGCTATAAAAACACCCTGCTTACTATTCTTACTGGCTGTCAGGGTGTGTGTGTGTGTGTGTTTACGAATGTGTGTGTGTGTGTGTGTGTGTGTGTGTGTGTGTGTGTGTGTGCTGGAGCCAAATCTGTGATGGGCACAACCAATGTCACCTCCGAGTCTGTGACACAATGCTGCCATCAGCAATTCCCCCTATTAGAATGTAAAAGTTGACGTTTTCATTTCCCCTACTGCTGCACCCTGTCCAGTCAAAGTCACTTAAGTTTTGGAAAAGTATATATGTGCACAAAACACACACACACACACAGGACCAAGTTTTGAGACACTAACAGATCTGCATGGCTGCAATATTTTATGGTTTATTTTGGAAACAGGGAGAACAAACTGAGCACATTTTATATATTTGAATCCATGACAATTCTCAGGTTCATCTGAGTTAACGACTAAAGACATCACACTTAAACCCAGAGACACATACACACACGCTCACAGACACGCTACTGCATCTGTGCACTGACTAGACAATAATACATGAAGTGCATGTTAGACTACATCCTGAAGCCCAAATTGATGTAATCAGTCATAGATATCTCTATTCCCTTTACCTCCAGCTCCTCTCCCTCCGGTAATAACCCCTCCTCCTAACCCTGCAGAGGAATGTGAAGTGTTTGGTTCTGTGGAGCTCCAAGGCGTGTGCAAACCCTGTTAATACAGGCCTCTGCTCACTGGGGATCACAGCCAAGCAGATGCTGGCATAACGCATTACTCTAGAAGGACTTGCACTCTGTTGCAAGATGATGATCTGGTTTTCTAAGAAACATATGATACTTTCCAGCTCTAAAAATGTTTCTATGGTGCTGCACAGAACAGGAAAACAAAATAAAACACAGGGTCAAATTGGAATTACAGCTCCACAGCCTCCCTCTGGCATGATCGCCGCTCCTTCCATAAAGTTTAATTGTATTTATTTAACCTTTATTAAGCTCAGGAAGGCCCACTGAGCGTGCATGCCCTATAACAATATCCTGTTATAGAGTTACACACATTTACACCTTAGAGCTACCCAGTGTAGGCTAAAATCTTTCAGTCTTGATCTCAAACAGGACAACTTAAAAAGGGTGTTTCATGGTTTTAAGGAAAGGGAAAGCAAAAGGAAGGCAGGAAGTGAGATGCTGATAAAGCATTAAAAATTAGCTAAAGTCAAATTTAGACACCAAACTCAAATGAAGTCAAACTGATGCAGGATAACAGGTCTGGTCATGTGATCATTACAGTAATTTCAAATAATTCCTGGCATTCACTGAACTTGGCAAACAGGAGCAACAGATGGTTGGCAAGTAGTACCATATTTAGATAGTGTCAGGTTATTTATTAAACACAAGAAAACTGATGTGTGTTCCATGTTGCAACCTTCAGCTATCCGACAATCCCTGTAGGCTAACAAAAATGCTATGATTTGTTGCAACACAACTGTTTTTTTATCCTACTGTGACTAGGCTATATCAGTTCCCTCACATAAATCCTACTATTAGTCAGCAAAAACCCAAAAGGAACAAGAGAGGGAAGCTTCAAATGATAGGATGCATCTCATCAAGAGGTAACATGCAAACAGCCCCTGCAGGGATTGAGCTAAGAGGAAAAAAATACAGGCTCAGGCTTTCTGAAGAGTATTCAGTAAAATTGCCGATTGAAAGCTCTCGAAGGGGCAGTACTTGCAGTATGCGTACTAAGGAGAATGCTCCTCACAATAGACACACACAGAAGACAGATAGGAGCGGATAAGGAGGAGGGTAAGTCCCACATGAGGAGACTTCTCTTTACAGCTGGAAATAATGATTATTTTCATCACTGATTAATCTACCGATCATTTTTACGATTCATATATGTATTATTTGTTTATAAAATGTCAAACTAGAAATACCACCTTGCGGTTGTATGCCTCTGCCAAATCAGTCAATTTGCAGTTTACATCTATGTCTGTCCAGACTCATATAATATTTGTAGTGAAGACTTTGAAGGAATTTAATAAAAAGGTATTAAGTGTATTTTCCTTGTTTGTGTTCACTTGCTTGGCCAATAGAGCTGATTCTGATAGAACACAAAGTTGTAGCCATCACAGTAGACGATGCTTCAGATGTAAATGTTGCTGCAAAGAAACTACTATACAAATTCTAAAATATGGATACTTCACACACATCTTCAACCCGGCAGCACAGAAGATCTATACAATCACCACAGTTTCAAAGTGGGAACCAAGATTAGTGTCACCAATTCAGTATCTGGCCAAATGTGAAATATGGTCACAATCTCCCCTTCTGTTCCTGAGTTATGGCGTTGAATAATGGCCAGAAAAGTGTTTTTGCAGAACATTATGATGTCACAGTGAAGTTGACCTTTGACCCTTTGGATATAAAATGTCATCACTTCATCATTTTATCCTGTTGGACATTTGTGTGAAACTTTGTCATAATTAGCATATGAATTCTTGAGTTATGACCAAAAATGTATTTTGTGAGGTCATAGTGACATTGACCTGTGACTACCTAATTAAATACACTATTTAGTTAGCTTAGTATTAAGACTAGAAAAGAAAGGAAACAGTTAGCCTTGCTTTGTATAAAGCTAACAATATCTGCATATCTAAACACATGATATGTTGTTTCTTTAAATCGAATAGTAAAACCAACAAGATTTGGTTTTAAAGTGGGTTATGTACTGGACAAGTTAGCCATTTGACCTTGTTTCCCTACGTTATACGCTAAAGCTAAGCTAACTGGTTGCTGGCTGTAGTTTCAGATATGAGACAGATATGAGATTGTGTAGTATTGTCTCAAACTCACTGTCGTAATTAGTGTCATTGGCAGTAACTTAGCAACCACAACTACTCATGAAGAGGCAAGGAGTTGTATTTCCGAGCACCTGCACAACATATAGGCTATATACACACATACTGTAAATTCTTGCAGTAGTATCCTACTCCAATAATGTGCAGAGTTAATTCTTCATCAATCAGACTTTCAAACAAGACTTTGACGTGCAGGATACACAACCGATCACAGCAGCAAACAGATGGTCCATCAATGTATTACCTCATCTGGACAATTTCCTGTACAGTATTAATCCTAACTCCATCCAGGCTTTTAAGATTACACACAGACTGATACAACAGGAATTGGAGAGGAGGGCTTAGTGTGTCTACCTCTGTATGTGTGTATGTTTAAGAGTTCCTGTGTGTGGGGGTAGGAGGTGGGTAACGCCATATAAATCAACTACAAGGTCACGTTTGTGAAAGAAAGAGAGAGCAGTTGCCATGCCTACAATATGCATGTGCACACAGAGAAGCTTTACAGTTACAAAAACAAACGCCGCGAGGCTACACAGCCTTGACTTTCCTATTTCCTGACTCGCCAGCACTACGGTAGGCCAGAGGTCAAAAAGCTCATTGTGTAGGCCACAATCCCTGCCTACACACTCTCTCCACTGGTAAATATTTAATCAGTCCTGGAAATGCTCAACACCAAGGCTGCACTGAACCTTCCTTCTGATTAACAAACACATGACCAGCAAGGGAAAGATGCACTGCACAAGAAGCACTGTACATGCGCGCCTGCAGTTATCACAAAGTGTGTGTCTGAAAATGTTGAGTTATTCTGATACTTCCTCTTTTTTGGTTTCTTGCACACTGAGAATTTCTTCAGTCATGAAGCTCTGAACTGTGTGACTGTGTCCGTGTCCACATCTGAGTGACCGGAGGGAGAACTATGCAAGGGGAGCCTACTGTTCACTCTCCTCTCTACTCCTCTCTGTGCTTCTCCCTCTATCTCCTCACGCTCCCGACAAGTCCCGCGCTCCCATCTCGGCTCCGCTACGCCTTCTTGTCACTCGGTCAGTGAAGCACAAATACCACTCGCTCAGCACCTAGCTGCGGTAAAAAGCCATTATCTACATTAGGGGCTCCAATAAATGTCACTGACACCAATGGAAAAGGCATTACCTATTTCTGCTTTCTGCCCTCAGGCTTGGTAGGTGGGAGTTCATACTGCAGTGGGAAATGCAGCAACAGAATTATGACAAAAGCACACACGAGAACACAACAAGCTTACAAATAAAATTCCAGACTACGAATAAAATTGGCCATATATTGTGTTCTTCTTAAGATTTAGTGACCATATATGTATATATAACCATGCTTAGTTACACTCAACCCATTTTTTGATTATGAAACCCTTGCCTCATGTGAGCTTGCTTTAAAAGTTTGTAGTTTCCTCTTAAAAAGAGTTACAGGGGAACTGAGAACAGATGGTGTAGTCAGCCTGATTGACAACAGTTAAGAGTTTTTGTATTTGAAATGATAGAAGATTATATCAAAATATCCAAACAAATACCAAAGAAGTACTATGATTAGCCTAAAAATGTAATAAATAAATAAATAAATAAATAAATAAATAAAAGTAAAATAAAAACAAAAAACATACATCACAGTTTCCTACAGCCTAAAGCCTCACATTGCTCATTTTATCTGACCAACAGTCCAAAATCCAAATATATTCAGTTTTACTATGATGCAAAACTGAGAAAAGCCACAAATCCACACATTTGAGAACTTGGGACCAGTGAATGTTTGGCATCTTTGCTTCAAAAATGACTTATCAGAAATGGCTGTTTATTCATTTTCTGTCAATTGACTAATTAAGGAATAGTCTTGTGAAAATAGGAGTAAATACACCACTCCCGTCTTGATCCCCATGCACAACCACACTAAGCCAGCTGCACACCTTGGAAATATCAAGGTAACTGTCTACAGTGGGAGGAGCACATTTAAAATGTCAAATATACACCGTGACATCCCACATCGCTCCATCAAGGGACTTTTCTTCCCATGGGTGTCTTGGTTTTTCTCTTATTATCTTCACCATTATTTAAGTCATAATGACAAACACCACAATGGTTCTAGCGGCTTCCTTGTGCTTCCCCCCCCTCAACCGCCTCCATTTACAGTCCAATTATAACCCTGCTTGCTTTTGCCGAGCTGGCTGTCAGTTGCTTTGATGTGAAACCATGACAACTAATTCGCCTCACACTGAGGAGGTTTTACAACTTCTTGAGTCGGGTCAGCAATTATTTAATGTTGCAGTAAAAGTCGTAATAAAAAGAAAAATCTGATCTGTCGCAATCTGCTGTAATAAAGTGCAAGGCCTGAAAGGTGTGTCCTCACTGCATTAATGGGAGGACATTGAGAGTCAAGCTCTGGCTGATTCAACATGTTCATCACTTGAAATTTATAGTGATGATTGAGTAAAACATAAAAACTTATATATCATTTGCGTCTTTACAAGGGCCTTCATTTTCGATCTGGTTCTGCCGTCTCTTTGTAGGCACTTCAGTGAGTTATTCTGTGATGTTGATTGGCAATCATTTGACTTTGTTAGTCCACAATCAAATCCTTGTCTCATTAGTTCTGCTGAAGAAAATCAATGTGACACTCATTTGCCAAGGCAGAAGGTTTGACGGATTAGGGCGGCAACTAATGACTGTTTCCATGATTGATTAATCAATTTTAAAAAGTCAGAAGACTGTGACAAATGCAAGTCACTGTTTCCTAGAGTCCAAGGGGATGTCTTTAAATATCTTGCTTTGTTTGACAAACCCAAATATATTCAATTTATGACTATATAAAACAGAGAAAATCAGCAAATTGTTATATTGGAGAAGCTGCGACCAGCTGTGCTTCCTTGAAATGTAACTCAAAACAATTATTCAATTATCAAAATTGTTGCCAATTAATTTTCTTTTGATAAACTAATTAATGGATTGTATCACTTCATAATCATTTCATCCCTACAAAAGGACACAGCTGTTTTTAATAAGCACACCTGCAAAACGATTGCCAACAGCAGTCACCAGACCAAATGAAATACCAAATATGGCTGCCAGCCAGCTTTATGTCCTGTAGACATTATTTAAGGTCATTCTTGTCTGCTAGGCTTATTAAATCTCGCAGTCCTGTGGTAGACAGACGAACTCCCACCACATACAGTATTTGATGGGTTTTTCCAAGTCACCTTTCTGTTGCACTCGTATCCATTGTTTCAGCTTTTCGAACAAAGCCTCCTTATCCTTAAAGGAAAGGAGGTTGATGTGATTTGTTACTAGAAATAGGCCAATTTCCACACTCGTTGTGGGAGCAGATCATGGTAAGCCTGGCTTATTGCCAGGTGGTAAATTGCTGGGTAATATAATCCCCCTGCGACGAGACAGATCAGTAAAGTACCCTCTCAAGTGTCTGTGCTCTGCTGTCTGATCATCCCATCAATACAGCTCACCAGAGGCCAATTGTTGTTTATGGCGACTGCACTTTTTACACCAGAGGAAATTTTTTTTTTTTAATGTATTTTAAACTGTATAAAGATGATGAGAGTTGGAGGGAAAGCCAAATAGAGAAATGTGCAGTAAAACAAAAAATGGTTGCTATTACCATTAAAGTCAGTTAACGAGCAAAAACACTAATCACTCTGGTTCCAGCTTCTCAAATGTCAGAATTTCATAGTAAACTGAGTATTGCTGGATTTTGGACTGTTGGTTGGACAAAACAAAGAAAAGAAGAAAACATCTTGTTCTCTCTCAACTTGTGATAGGTATTTTTCACTATCTTCATAGACTACAGCATTGGTTCCCAATCTTTTTTTGCAAAGAAAAAAAGGCTAACTGTGGTTACAAAGACAAAAAACAGCAACTGAGGCGCTGGCTTGCAACCCTGTGAACAGCAGCCTGCAGGGTGCCTTACCTTTGCTATCAGGTTAAAGGCTCAGAAAAAGAATGGAAGGGACAAAAGCAACACTACTGGGTGAGTAATATGCTTTTTAGTATTTGCCAATTTTTATACCATATGAAGAGACGGGGGGAGAGAGAGAAATGTCAGGAGACAATAGATTGCTCATTAGTGCTGTGCATGTTTTCTCTGGGGGCAGAGGACAGACTTAACCTTACCGCCTACAAACACACACACAGGCACACGTACACTGTAATGCTGAGGATCACTTTACTGTATTTATGCCTATTTCAAGTAACATCAGTTTAGCCAGCAGGGGCAGGTGCTCCTTTCCTCCCTTTCACTCTCTCCACTGGTCTCAATCCTCACCTCTGTCCCCTCCCCCTTTCCCCTCACCGTCCCTCCCATTAGGTCTGCTGGAGCCAGGTAACTCCCATGGCTGGAGTAGATAACAGCAGCCATTATCAGATTCCCTGCAATTAAACAGCAGCTCGGCATCGATCGCTGTAGCGCCTGGTTACAACTACCCTGCCTGCATGGTGCCAGAGCGGCCGGGTGATGGTGTCTATCCCCATCCACAATTATAACCAGGATCTGGCGCCTCAGTGCCACATATCATTTTTAAGTTATTTAAAAAAGACTATGGACTTATTTTCACCACATTTTATCACATAGTCCTATCTCATACTGTCTAACCATCTTGTTTTAGAAACATGAGCTACCACTCCTGTAGAGTCAGAGGCAGAAAATCCACTCGCCTGTGCAGAGGACATCCTAATTAACAAGATTACATAAATGATCAGATTACTGAAATGCTCCCCAATCAATTAGCACAACATGCAATGTACATAATTACAAAACTGCCCAGCGATAATTAGATATTACCAACTTTTTGCAGAGTCATATTGTGATGATATGATTAGGGATGTATCAATCGGTACAACAGATGCTGCCCTCATCATACAGATCAGGTATCTTCCATGATGTGATCAATCCAGGTCTTTTTCAGCTTAAAATATGCAATTTTGTGTTTATGTTTTTAGTACCAAAGCAATTAGGCCTGGCCTCATGTTACCACACATAAAAATAATCCCAATTGCTGTGAGATACATAGATTTGAAATATCAGGAACATGGTACTCTGCATTGGCAAACACCCAGAATTAGTTTAATTTCCTACAACTTTTACCCTGATAAAAAGAAGTTACTGAAGTTTTTTTTCACCAGTATGAAACATTTAGTCTCATATTATGCATAAAATTGGAACAGAATTCATTTACATATGTGATTTTGCACAAATTTGCCATATCATACATATATCTTAATATTGTGATAATTATTTCAATGGTGATATTATCAGAATTAGTGGGGGTGCATTTTCTTAAATGCTGCAAAAGCTAAGAAGCCTGTATCTTCTTTTTCTTGCCATCAAACATTAATGGCTTTGACCAACGTGGCCCCTGTGCACTGACTCTTTGACTAAAACCCCTCTTTCTCATCCAGCACACTCAGCTCAGTCACAGGACATTGTTCAGCACTGAAAGAAAAGATGTTTGGCTTTGCTCTTCAGACTCTCTCCCCCTTGAGAGTGAGGACAGAAAAAAAAAAAAAAAGGGGAAGCGAAGTGAGAAGGAACATTGCTTTGTCCTCTGCTACATGGCCAGAGAGTAATAGTCAACAGCAGGGAACAGGATCATGTTTCAGGGCTGGACAATAACACACAGAGGCCAGCCAGGAGGCAGGAAAAGGGCTGACTCAATGATTCTCAGCAAGCGTGTGTCTGTACGTGCAAGCTGTGTGTATTTGTCTTTGTATGATGCGTTAATATGCTAACAGACACACCACTATACATGGTAGCTGGACATCGCTCGATCTGCCTCACTCAGACTGTGTTCAACACATTAAACTCCAGCCAGCTAATGCCCTCTGAGGGTTGTCAATGCAATTGCTAAATGAATAAATCAACGCACAGTCACGCATTTGTGTGCACAAACATGTGAGGGCTTTCTTCTCCAGCTTGAGTAATAAAAACTGAAAAGGCTCCAAATGAAGATTCACACAAGAATTTGCCCTTTAATGGAATTTTGCCTTCTGCTTCTCGTCTTCGTAGAAAAGCACTAACAAAAGAAAAGAATTCAGTTCAGTGCGGAGTTGTGTCCAAGTCCTCAGTTTGATTTATTGGAAGCTAAGCTGCATGGATATTGAGTCACATTTGTGTGTTTGTGTGTGTGTGTGTGTGTGTGTGTGTGTTTGTGTGTGCGTGTGAATCTGCATTTGTGAGTGGATGTCTGTGTTCCAAAGATGCCATGTACCTTGACAGCAGGCGTGACTCCATCTTCAGCTGTGCTCTGCCCATTCTGTCAAGAAAGCAGATGTGAGACACAGTCAGTGTGTGTGTGACAGTGCATGTATCATGTGTGTGCTTTGTGTGTATGTGTAAAAGAGGGAGACACAGAAAGAGAGGGAAAGAGAGATGCAAGAGAATATTTGCAAGACTGCGTGGGTGGGAACAGTCCATTGTATCCAGCACTTTGCTCCTTCTCTGGCAAACCTAATAATCTTAGGCTGACACGCAAATACACATCCTTCATCCGTTCCCCCTGTAGGTAAGTCTCGCTGAAAAGGGTAATCATTGTTATTTGTAAAACAATGGCTTGCCAAAGGCTTTTCGAGAAATAAACATGCTGTTCAGATAGCAGAAGTGGGAGGCAAACTTTGAACATACAGCAGAATTTCAGTCAGAGTACATGATTAGATGTGTATCATGCTGTCTTGCACACAAAGCAAAAGAACAACAAGGAGGATAAAAAGCAAGGGGTAGAAGAGATTATTACAGATACCTGTGATGATATTTCAAACAGTAGTGGCCATTATAATGTCTAGTCACATTAGGATTACCTGTCATTGCTCATGTAAAGTTTACAGAAGTCAGACAGACAATGAGGCAAAAATACATCAGCATCGGTTGTATTGCTGACTCGTTGCATTTAGACTTTTAGAAAAGATTATTTGAAGGTACGGGAATGCCTCATCACATTTAGGACAAGAGAAGAGGTTTTGTATTTTTTCTCTGGATTTCAGCCCATTTACCCTCAGAGTGTGGTACAAACAGTATGATATTATATGAAAACTGTTTTCTAACTCAGGTGAGGTCCAGAAAAGCAGTTTTAGGTACAACCACACACTGGAAGTCAAACATTACCGGTTGAGTAAGTCAGATAATGACTTATCACGGTAGTGTTGTCAAACTTGTTCTTAGTCAAGGAATTTATTATTAATTTATTAGTATACTATCAGACTTTTTGCAGTGTATTTGATAGGTGTCTTTTTTAATTGGCAAAAATGTATTACCCCATTCCAGAGGGATAAAAGATCAATGAACTCACTTCCATGGTTCAAGGTATATATATATATATATATAAATATATATAAATATATATATATATATATATATATATATATATATATATATATATATATATATATATATATAAATATATATAAATATATATAAATATATATATATATATATATATATATATATATATATATATATATAAATATATATAAATATATATAAATATATATATATATATATATATATATATATATTCCAGCAGTTTAATACTGCATTTGCATAAAATTGGATAAGAAGTTTGTCCAAAAAAGAAAATCAATGCAGAAGTCAAGATATCCTGGGTTTTAGTCCCTACGAGAGGCCACAGTGATGTCTTCAAATTTCTTGTTTTGACTCACTAAACACGGAAAAACAGCAAATCTTCACATTTGAGAAGCTGGAGCCACCAAATGTTTTGCTTAAAAATTGCCAGTTAAGTTGCCAATTGATTTTCTGATAATTTACAAAACAACTAATCATTGCAGTTGTAATCTTTTGGCAGACCCTCCCTTTCTGCTAAATGCCTGCGTCTCTCAAACCCCACACTTCCAGTTTGTAATGCAACCTGTTCTCTCCAAATCTGAGCTGAGACTCAAGCGATAACACTTGAGTAATTTTCTCGGTCTTACAGCATCAAAGCTCCTCTGTGGCCACAGAAGACTTTACACAGCTGTTTTCACAAGCTGATAAAAACTAATAAAATGACTTGTAAATCATGTTAAAACATTTAAATCAGTGGAGTTCCTCTTTAATGATGTGTTGTATCACTGATACATGTGAAAATAAATCTATGATGATAATCGACCCCTTCCATTGATCAAAGAAACTGGACTCAGTCCAGGGTCAAGTATTCTGGCCAAATGTGACAACACCCTAAATAACAACCCCCCCCCCCCCGGCCCCTTTTCCGCTTTTTGCTTTGTTTTTCCATCACAGAAGGGCGACCCTCAGGTTGTTCACTTCCACTATACCCTCTACCCTCTTCCTCTTCCTTTAGACTGCACAAAGTAAGACAGGCAGTCAACACAATGACAAGCACTGGCCTTAACAATCAACGACTAAACAGAAAGGCTATATAGTGCAAGACATTGAAGGTGGCACAGGCAATGACAAGGGAGAAAGGTTCTTGTACACTGAAGGGGAAACATAGACCTTCTGAACAGAAAGAACACAGACTGTGGATCTAATTTACTGTCGCTGTAATACCTCACAACACATTCTCTTCTGCGTCCAATGATTGAATGCGTTTGGCAACTGGATGTACTTCCTTATTTTCTGCTTTGTGCTTTATTCTTGCAACAACCAACAGCAATAAATTGGATGGGTTCTTCAACCCCGGGCGTTTTTACAGACCAACAGTTCATCTGGTTGGACTTTAATCATGATCTCGAGGGAGGCAATTTAATTTAGCCAAACTGTGCCCGTCATAAAAGCTGCAAGAGCCGTAATGTGAGGTGACACGGGAGAAATGGAAGCAATTAAGCAGCGAAGTGCAGTTCGAAGTCAGCCGCAGATGTGTTTTAGGAGTGCTAATTTAAAGAAAAGCGAGAGGAAGTTCAGTGTGTTGTGTGTGTGATCTGACTTTCAGAAGCACTAAGTGGAATCTTCCCACTTCACTCCACTTTCTGACACTTTACTTTCCTTCATCTCATACTCCATCAGTGAGGTGTAGCCTGCTAGTTTTCTTTAACCCAAAATGATGAGGGATCCTACATGTGTGAGTGAAACTGTCTGAGCTTGTGTGTGTGTGTGTGTGTGTGTGTGTGTGTGGTCAGCAATGCCTTCCTGACGATGCTGCTCAACACATTTCAACCTCATTAGCTCTGCATGGCTGATCCAAGTGGCCCAGTTAATGGTGCTTTCCCTCCCCTGGGCTTCCTCAATGAGAGCACAAGCATGCACACACACACACAAACAGCCCCATAAATACGCTCGAAGTCGAATACATTAATGGGCAAACGTGATTTCCAAATAAAAACTGAGCATGTAGAGTATACGAATTGCGCTGTGCAAACATAGACATAGAAAACAAAAAATGCACACGTTTGTTCACTAGGAGAAATTTACAGGCCACAAGCATACTGTAAACAGATTTACACACCAACCTATTAAAACCACAGCCACAGCCAGACAAGAGAACTTTTAAGTTCTCACAGGACTCCTATATGATTCGACAAAGTAAACAATCTCAGGGCACCGCGCTGGTGTGTGTGTTTGATAGATAAATCTGTGTTTAAAGAGCATGATTAGAGCAGTGCTGCTCTGTATCCTGGCAACTAAGAAATACAATGATGGTTCTTTTGTTGGTGCCTGTAATCCTATCTGACTGAATTTCTTGTAATATCAGTGAGTATTGACAGCAGGTTACTAATGTCCTCTGTTCAATGCCAGAAAATGGACCTTTGCTATTTCTGTTTGTGTTTTAGCCTGTGCTAAGCAGTTCTCACTAGTATCAGCAACCATAAAAAAAAAAGAGAAAAGCTTTTAAATCTGATATGAGGTATGAAGGCTGACTTTCTCAGGGCACCTTTCAAGCAAAGGGCTCTGTTATCACATGCCCACCCAGCCCTGCTCAGGTGTTCCTCAGGGTCACACCCAGATTAGCTGCAGCTAAGCCTACGCGCACGCACACACACGTAGAGAAAGGCGTGAATGTGAACTTTACATGAGTACAAGTACTTGAGTGTACAGTGCTGACTACGCCTGGCTAACAAACATGGCACACATTCCATCTATTAACCCTACGTTCTCCTCTACGCAGCCAAGTTACACAATAACCAAAAAAGACTTGACGCTAGTTGTACCATGTTTCTGTCTCTCTCCTTCACCATCTGGGCTTGTACAGTCGTGCGCTATAAATCCTGGCTTGTGCGGTCCTGCTATATACAAATATTTTGGAAAAAACTTTTGAATTTGTGCTGTCGTATCTCCTCTGTCCAATCAGGAAAACAGAATTTCATCCTTTTTTTGAAATATATAAAAGGTACAGAAACTTCTTTAAATGACAGTGGGGATATTACCAGTGTAAATCAGTGAAAGTTACACAGTAACACTGGAGTTTCAGGCCCGAAGGGGGAGGAATTTTTATGAGTCAAATAGCTTGAAGGAATGTTTATCCATATAGCATATCTGTAGTGGAAATCAGCGGTAACTAAACACTGACAGAAGTATGATTCATATCTTTTGGAGGACCTCCTCTAACTTAGTAATGATAGTGGCTGATGCAGGTGGTTTTGACTCAACTGGGACAGGATGGTGGTGACTTGTTGAAGTTCCTTTATCAGAAATGATTCACTGAGGATCGGTTAATTAACAACCAGCATGTTTTTGTGTTGAATAAAAAGGGACTCAATCAAATAAAATAGTTTTGAATAGGTCTCTTTGCACATTTCTGTCTTGCTTGCTTGCTTTCCCACAGCATCAAGCAAAAAAAAAAAAAAAAATAGGCAGTTCATCTGATTTCCATTCATGACACTTTCTCTTTGATGACTTCTCACAAACTGTCATATCATAGCACATCATTCTGTGCTGCGGGTGTTTCAGTTGATGCTGATGAGAAACTTCTGTATATGAAGTAGTTTTGAGAATGATAGATGATTTGTTTTTTTCTTTCATCTTCGGATTTCCAAGCCCAGCTAACTCTCTCTCTCTCTGTCTGTCCCATCTGTCCATATCACCAGCCAGACTCCCGTTGCTGCGCCTCCCTTTTTTGACTCCTCCAACATGCTCACTGGGATGGCCTCCAGTCTCACTCTCTCTTTCTTTCTTTCTGCTCAATCAATCTCAGCCCCGAGCCGTCTTCTCCTGGTGCACCATCAGGAACCGAAGTGTGCAGCTTGATGGTAGGTTGGCGACAGAGATAAATGGCATTCTAGCTGGCAGTGACTGGTGCGATCAAATTCGACCTGTACTGGATTTGGCGGGCTGATTCTGATATTTGGGAGCAAAAAAAAAATTCTCCATATACACACACACATTATATATATATATAATGTGTGTGTGAATACATATATATATATATATATATATATATATATATATATATATATGTATTCTAACATATTACCCACATATGCTGCATTTTTAGCACGCATCTCACAATTTTGCTTCTCAAAGAGTTATAACCAACACGCGTACCGTAGGCAGGATATTTTTACACTATAAAACTTAACACTCTTCACAGACTGAGCAACACCATCTGTTCAGCTGTAATACGCTACTCGGCCAACTCACATGCTGCAGAACACCGTACAAACTAACTATGTCACCATGACACTGTTTCTAAATTACCCAAAATGCTTCTTTCTGCCTTATGTGCAGATTTTTTCATTCATCATATTATGCACAAATACTGATATTTGTCTACTCTGAAATTAAGTGTAACATGAGTAAACACTGTTGTAGTAGTAATACTCATTGAGTTAATTACATGACTAAATGAATCAAAACATCATTAACTGTCTTTGGAATTTCATGAATTAGGTCCAAATAGTCAAATTCATGTCAATTTGTCACTCAATTTTTCAAAAATCATTTCTTCAGCATCTTTTTCTTCATGCTACATCTATCAAATTTTTCACTCCCATCAAATGAAAAAGGTTATCTAGGCTGAGAGATAGAAAAACGAGCCTCAATTATAATCACAATGATGTTGTGCAAAGCTGATTGAGGACACTGAGTAATATTGTGCACAGAGCTATTCATCAGCAAGATCAGAGACACAAAACGTGGGTATCACGTACCCGCTTCACCTGCTTAATTGACTGATTCAAAAGAGCCTGTTCTTGCAGCCAGACGGTCCTGCAGCTATCGTATTACAAACAGGGAAGTGATTTACAGCCTTATGTGCCACAGGTTGCTAACATGCGGACGTAGGAGTGAGCAGACAGCCTATGTCCTGCGTTTTTTTTCCTATGCAACAGGGAGGCATTTTAAAAGTGCAAATTTTGTAAATGTCTTCAAATAATATGCATTTACTTTGTGCTGATTAACAATAGATTCACAAATTCCTTTCTTTAATGTCCTATTTTTTTTTTAAATAAAAATCTTTACACATTCAGCTAAGTAAATAATCTATGAGAGATTCCTTGCTCGATAATGTCAACCTATATCTACTGTGTGGTAATCAGACACTTCTGAAAAGACAGGCCTGCAAAGAAAACACAGACTGGTGACACTACTGCCAGCATGCTCAAACTGTAAATTATTAGCAAGGTAAAGAAAAGACAAGAAAAAAATGATCTAATTCTGCAGCCAACATTTGAGGGAACTCCACTGACGGTGAAATAAACTTATACATGACTGATTTTTTTTTTTTTTTTTTGATGTTCTGCTCAGCCCATAGGTTGCAGAGAAGACCATGTCCCAACCAATGAATAGGTGAGAGCAGTAGGTTATGAGCCTGAGCATTTCCCTTACATCACAAATTTCCCGAGCTTTAAAAAGAAGTCCCTCGTGAGTGTAAGTGAAAGTAGAAGATAGACTATTTGTTATTGAGCTGTGTAAGCTACTTTTGAAGCCAATTGAAAACTCTCAAGTAAACGAGCAATGAGGAAACATCTGCTTCTTGGTTGAGATTGCAAATCATATAGCTTATAAAAAGACCCCTATAGTATATGACTGTTTAAAAATACAGATTATCTGTGTAGTTTGAGTGTCAAACTGACATTTCCTCTGCAAAATGCACAGCCTATATTCATCATATATTGACTTACCTCGATTAAAAATGCATATGCATTCAAAACATAGACACACATTGTGAATTATTTATGATGGCTACACTGTACACCGCAGCTGCCAACAGTTTAAAACAAACCATTCAGATATTCAATCAGTTTAGTAGCCTAACTTTTCTACAAAGTGACCACTGAACACCTTAAATTGGGGGGTTTAAGTGCTCATTAAAACGCACACTTTGCTCACCATTTTTTAATTTGCCCTGTATCCAAAAATATCAGACTGAATTTCACACAAAAAAAAACCAAACTGATGCAACAATGCATGCAACACAGCGTTGGACATGATTTCACCTCTCATTACCTCTGTCTCCAGCTGCACTAGTTCCATAGTGGGCCATGGCTCCGCGATCTGTGCGAGAGGCATTTTCGCAGGATTTTCAGTTCCCCCTTCAGCTGGATGTGGTCTCCCCCAGGTTTCTCCTGACAAGTGCAGTCCACTGAGAAGCTCCGGTACTCAGGTCCCAAACCCCAGGTGGAGCAGGTTTATCAGCACTTTGCTCTCTTTTCAAACAGAGAGGAGGACGCGCATACAGGCACCGCAAGCACCACCAAGAGCTTTACAAACAATTGTAATCCCTTATTGACTTCAGCGTCGGCTGGCCACTGGTGAATATTTGTTGAAAGTGGTAATCCAGTTGAAAAAAAAAACAAAACAAAACAATAAACACAAACTAAACCCTTGTTCCTGCGGGTAAGCGCCTTGGCTACTCAGGATTTGGGTTTTGACAGGCGGGAGAGGAGGAGAGGAGAGCAGTGCCCAACAGCGTGATCCAAGCTCCTTTAATAAAGGCTGTGCAGGAGTCTAATGCCACCTAAAGGAATTAACAGGAGTCCGTGCTGTCTTTGCAGTCGACGTCGTATCAAGATCTTACGTATTCCCCTCTTATGTGCCTGTGATTTCTTGTTCCCGGCAGCGCGATGCGGGCAGAGACCTTAGTGTGGCTCTGTAGTAAGAACAGGCTCCAACTCGAGCTGTTATTGGCAGACTCCAACAGGATTTTATCCAGCCCCCTTTTTTTTTTTCCTCCACTTGGTCCGCCCCGGTGTGTGATCATGCCATCATCTGGCGGAGAAATGAACTGCAAATACGTAATGCAGACTAGAGTCTTCCATTAATGGACGAGCCTGCTGCTTTCTTTGATGCCCTTGGTGCAGCAGGTGCATCTCAAGGGAGCCTGTATCCTACTATCCTCTGCTTCAATTAAAGGATAACCTGTCAATCATCAGTGGCTGCATAATGGTTGCATAATGTCTCCTGTAAACTTAGACTGATATCAGAAGATATAATTGAAGGGCAGTGTGCGACTGACTTTTCATGTCTGGAGTAGCACTGCTTTCCCTGAACTGCAGCATTACATTTTTTAATTTCATTTATTGCACAGCGCTGCCTTTAGACGCACCATCACTCCCTCTGAAGACAGCACACACTGTTGCCAAAAATACACAACATAATCCATTACACAGTAAAATGCAATACAAAGACTAGATGAGACAAGAAAAGAAGAGAAGAGACTAGATTTTAGGTTGTGACCAGTGCTGTTTGATTCTGTCTGTCACATTAATGCAGCCCCCTTTTCATTGAGCTTTTATAACGGCCCCTTGTTATCCTCGGCGATATAATACACCCCTCCACCCTCAACACTTCTCTGTTTCATTCACTGCCGAGTGGATTTTTTGCTCTTGGCCAGCTTTGGTTACTATTGGCAACTGGTGAGCATCAAACCACCTCGCCGTGGATGGATCAGATAGGTTTTTTTGATTCAAATGAAGATGAAGGCATGGCATTTCATGGAAACAAAAGTGAAAAATTAAGTGGACCTGGAAAATGGAGCTAATGATTTGGTGCCTGTCTATTGTACCTCTATGCAAAAATGCTGCTGCATTAATAGCTAAAGCTCATTCATCATGCCAACCTGCCCAATGCCAGTCTGAGCTTTGTGACAGGTTAAACACACTGATCTAAACTGAAGAGTGAAGCATTTCTTATCTCGTGTAATTGCATATCATGTTCCTGACACAACGCTGATGCTTTTTTTTGAGGGGGGGGGGGACTTTGTATCCGAGCTGTTAATATGCAACACCTCGTCTGTTTACTCCAGAGCAACTGTCACATCTACTCATATAATGATTCTGTCTTTCTGCAGATGGTTTACCAGTATTTCTGCGTCATAACATGCATAAATGATTTTAAAGTGATGCTATATATTTGTGCATTTGGACACAAAAGATGTATATTAATGCCTGTTTGTTGGCATATTATCCGTCATATTTCCACACACCAGGAGCAGAGAAGGAAGTCAATGATAAGGGGGAAAAAAAGGTAACATACTGCTTGCCTTTTCTCCTTAAAGCTCTTAGAATTGATGTCCAGCTAATTCACTTTCTAACAAACCCACACCACACCACTCCTCCCTCATTCTTTTCTCTCTTTTTCTCTTTGTCCATTATGTATAGGACAAACTGCCACTCTCCCCTCTTCTCACCAAGGATACCAGTAGATTGATGGTGAATATTCCTCTGTTTATAGCTCCTGCTGTATGGTGTGATGAATGATTCCAGACATTCAGTTGGATCCTGTGGTGAAAGTGAAGCGTGTAATCAAGACAATTTATGGGAAGATATAAGAAGAGGACGATCACGAAGGGTGAAAAGTCACGTCAAGAACCCTGAGAATGGAACAAAAGCACTTTTAAAGCTATTCTGTTTTCCAAAAATCAATACGCTGGAGATGCGGGTCATCAGTAGCCAGCGATAAACAACGTCTTGTAAAAAAACAAGCAATCAATCAACCAACCAATCATATTGATTGACACAGGTTGATGCTGGAGCTGTTGCTATTCTGATTGCAGGAAAGCTTGTCGTCTATTTACGATGCTCCAGTGACATCACAAGTCACAGCACTGACTCAGAGGTGTCTCCCGTCCAGAGACAGAGGCTTCAGGGATACCCTACCCCCACCTTCATCTTGACATGAAGCATCATGGGTAATATGACTCAGACCAGCTCGCCATGTGTATGCAATGGAGCAAGACTCCACCCCAGACTTGTTGGTGTATTGACGCACGGATGAAGAGTGTGTTTGTTGAGGAGCTGTTAAACAAGGACATTAGCCGAGCTGCTTCTTGACAAAATAGATTTAGTCCCAAAATGACAGGGCTGCAAATTAGATAAACCGACGCAGAGATGACACTGTTGTTTAACCTCATTTTCAGTTTGAGTTAAAAGCACAGAGGTGGAGAAGAGGGAAAGTGATGTTGAGTACGCAGGAAAAACAATGAATCATACAACGTCTAAATACACACAGCAGTAAACAGAGCTATTAAAATGTAAATACATTCATACTAAAATTGTGAAGTGGGAGCCAGCTTCTGAAACAGCATCTGAAAAATTCCTCTGTTCATTTATTACTCTAGCTTTTCTGGGATTTGTCATTTCCTTTAGGCTTTGTCACACTCATATGTGTATAGGTATGTTCATTTGTGTAACTGTGTTTATATTTGTGTATACGATATTCAGTTGCCTGTATGATGTTTAGTTTATTTCTGAGTGTAATACTTATGTGTCTGTATCTCAGAATACATCATAAAAGCAGGATACATATAAGAGTGTCTCATTAGACAATAACCAAAGGTGATGCTAACAAAAATATCATCATTCTAGACGCAAGAGACTAATCCAAGGTAATCTTAGAACTGATCTAGCAGCCTTTTTCTGAAAAAGTTGATGTCTGTTAAGGTCTTATTTGCAGCAGACCATTTGCATATATTCCCTGAAAGTCTGACAACTGCAGGCCCAAATTTATTTTTGCACCAAATCTGTTCCAGGAAGCAGCACAGTGTATTTACGTATGCATGCGTGTTTATAACTAGTAAAGGTTAAAGATAGTTTTTTTTCTGTTTTTCTCCACTTTCCCATACACCATTATAAGGATGATTAAACTTGTAATGCATCTAAAGTAGATTAAAATAGAGTTTATGTATCAAGTGAAAGGTTTAGTTAATCCGAGGGATTAACTTGTTGATGCAACAGAGGCAATAGGAATTGACTCCACTTAAAAACATGGCATCCCAACATCAAAGCAACACACTAGATATAGCCAGTATAAGTAAATACAGGACACACGGACCAATGGACATCCCAGTAGACCTCATCGCAGTACTAAATTTAATACGCTGGGTGTGTCAGGTTTCAGCAAGAATACTTTCAGGCTTTTGAAAATAATTCGTACTCAGCTCAATGAGGACATGTCTGCGATGTAAGGATCAACGCCATCAGTGAGGCTGCAGCATGGAGCAAATTAATTAGCTGCTCAACAGTGGAGCAAGGGTAATTATCCAATCTCTGCCGACTGACTACGGCGGGAGAAGATGGCATTGTAATAATTCAAAATCCACTCCGGCTCTGTGCCATACAGAAATGATGAACAAATAACATTATTATATTTCAAACATCAGTGGAATTATCATTTGTCACAGAAATGACTGATGGGACAGTGTGGTTGCAGATGGACTGGGAGGATAATATTGACTGATAATAGTAATAAAGAGATGGAAAGGGATAGAAGCTGTATTATCATCCGTTGCTGGTTGTTATGTAGCCTTGTTCTCCTTTGTCATCCATACCATGTTTTGCAATAAGAGCTTCTAATGCATAACAGAGACTTCTGAGTCCAAAATTCTATGACTGACGCAATGGGTGAGTCGAGCGAAGCAGCATGTCTGGACTTGAATTTGTATCTCAGGTATTCGGGCTGGGCAAAAAAGCAAGCCAAGCACTAGGTCTTTATACAAAACCACCTCTGAGACCAAGTGCACCACAAACAAGCAAAACAGCAACACATCATCGTGTCATTGATTTTCACCAGATGATTGATCAAGCTATTGGAAAGTATCGGAGCATCCCGAGTCAATAAATACATGATGAAAACAGATGAAGACGTTGAGTTAGACTGGAAAACAAGAAAGAGCAGCATAAACTTGTATCAATATGTCACACAAGGTGCTGCTATCTTTGGAAAGAAATCACAGCAGAATACTACACAAAAGCATGGGATTACATTTTACAATCCATTGGTTTTCCATTATCCAAGATCGGTCAAGCTCGGTTATTTTCCTCTCACACTTTCAGCTGAGAACATCTTGACACAACAGAAGATCGGTAGTGATTCAGTCAACATCCATGATGACTAACATTGTTTTTTGAGCTGCAGTTTTTACACTTAATTTGTTGTTTTTACATATCCATGACTAAATAATGAGTCATATCAAACCACAATAATATACCTATCATGTTTTAAATCAAACCACACAGATTTGAAGTATTATAACGTTGCTACAGTATCTCATGTGAACTATTCTTCTCTAAACACAAATTAACAAAAACAGTTTTTTTGTATGTGGCCTAACATATTTTCTCTAGAGTATATATCTAAAGATATTGACATGATTCATACTATATATACCACCGTGCCATTTTGCCTGCTGACATAAATCCAACTTTCCTCCACACCCTTTCCCCTCCCTCTGTCTCTTTTTCTTGGTTGAAAGGGAATAACAGCAGGGGGTGCCAGATATCAGAGGGCAGCTCTTTCATGACTCATCAGGCGTTGCCCTCTACTTCTAGGGGACCATTCAACCTCAGATGATTTTATTGGAGCTTTTTGTGCAATATATAGTATGAGACATTAGCAATGATTTCCGTTTGGAGCTCACAGCAGATTCCACAATCCATTCGCAAAATCCCTTCCGGTGTTAGGATTAATGTAATAAGCATGAAGCGTACACTGCTTCATAGACGCATTTTATGGTAATAATTCAACATAATAGGAACTTTGAACCCTAAAGCCAGTGATTGCTTAATTGCTTCTTTGTTATAATACTAAGTTCTTATGGAGTTAAGCAGAAAGGCTCTCCAGGCCTTTTAATTCCCAAAGAGACCATACAAACACAAAACACAATATGACACATAAACATTATTTCCTTGTGTTTCCTCTTTGGTCAAAAACTGAATGGATATATTATTCATAAATGAATTCCATCAGTAGCATGATTCTGATGTAATTATTGATGCCGTAAATAATTCAACAACCAGAAATGTTCCCATGAAAACATCGGACATGAATAGAATATTGATAAAGATCTGGCAGTGTTTTCTCCAGGCGCCACACCAGTGCACTCAGAAAAGAGGATTATGTAGATCTGCTAGTCTTTACAGGGAGAACAAGTTATTTTCCCTTTTAAGCCTTGTGACAGTTCATGAATGTAAAGGGAAACACTGAAAAGTTGTGTGTTTGTGTTTGTGTGTGTGTGGGGGGGGGGGGTCATAATCATATTTATACAGGCACAGTATTCCTTCTATTCCTCATTACAGTCATAACTTGTACTGTAATACAATTAAATGCAGCTACATAACAAACTTTTGCAAACTCAAAAATGGCCACAGAGTTCAATTCAGGATCTTTCTGACACAGTGAAAGTAGCATTGTTACATTCTTGCTGTACTGGTTCACATACAAGTGCTGCAGTTATTGACGCCCCTTGTGATCACCTTTTTCGTGACGTGATTGAAAGTAAAACTATGAGGGAAGTTATGAAGCCTTAAAGCTGCAGCACCTTGCACTCTTACACTGTTCCTCCAGGTAAGGAGGGGGTGGGGGTGTGTGGAAGGGGGGGAGTAGGAGGGAGGGGTCTTTGCTCCGGATCGAGCCTGAGAGTTCCGCACTATTGGTTGACAGCAGGTGGACTCTTACCTGTACCTGGGGGAAGGAGTGCCAATCGTCATCGTCGGACTCCAAATCAGGATCGACTTTTCCTTCTTCCAGTAGTCCGGAGAAGTAGAAGTCAGCCAGGACGGCTTGAAACTGAACGAGCGACTGCAGCAGGACTCCGAGCATGGAGCCTATAACGTCGTGGAGCGAGGAGAGAGTCTGCGAATGGCTTCAAGGTGAGGACCATTGCGCTTTTCTTTTTTTTTCCCTCTCTCTCTCTCTCACGTCTTGATCGCCTCACAGGTACTTTGGCTCGGACAGTAAAGTCAAAAATAGAAGCGCCACACAAATCCTCTTGGAAGTGAAAGGTGGAGGTGGAATGAGGAAGTGGCCTGTGCTGAGGGAGAAGTCACAACAGTCTTGTTCTGATCAATGTCAATAACTGAGGTAGTATCCTCAGAAACAAAACGTACAGGGCTGTTTGTTTTCTATTTCTTGGACCTGTTGCGTTTACTCTGCCGATTGTTCCATGTATTATTTCACCCAGACTGTCATGTAAACTACTGTCTGGAGAGTAGGGACTTGTAACTTGAAATGTACACTAGTCACTGTAAAGTGCATGGATTAACACTTTCTTATGCTGTTATATAGGGAAAATGTATTAGAATATCGGCTTTAAGGTACAAGTGAGCTATTACATGTAATGACACATTTATAACAGTGAATTAAGCCCATTTTTGCTTCTTAACTCGAAGTGGTTTTTATAAAGTAATAACTTTAAAAACTGATCAGAGGCATGATATTCATGTGGTCATTTAGTTTGAAAATCACATTGAACCTTTTAATGATTAAAAAAAAAACAGATTGTTATTACATAAATGCAGTATTAGGTATTCTGCATGTTTTTACCACAGAGCATGTAACGGATCAGAAGTCTTTTTTTCAAGCTTCATAGTTTATTCAGAATGCCGCCAGCCCTACTTGTCGTTTAGTCCATGTTCCCTCTGCATGTCTCTGCCTGTATGCCTATGTGGGGTTTCCTTTAATACTCGTGTTCCTGCATGTGGTTGAAGCCTAAGTATATGTGCTTTTTGTCTCCCTGTTGCTAGGTCTGGATGCCCCTTTGCATCAGTACCCGGTCTCGGAGTGGCAATTGTCGGGTCTGGACCTGCTCCAGTTGACCTCTCAGGACCTGGAAAAGTTGGGAGTCCATAAGATCGGGCACCAGGAGCTGATACTGGAAGCTGTGGAGAAGCTCTGCTCTCTGGTGAGGGGAGGAAGCGGAATCATGTGTGTTTGTGTACAAGATGTGTCCATAGCAATACACTGTGTATCCAAGACTGTTTGACTTGTGTGCGGTGCTGTTACTGTGCAAGGAGAGGCGCGTTCTGGATATTGACTCAGCAGTCATCTTTCTGTCTTGCTGGTTTGTTGTGTAGGCCCATGCTCTCATATTAAAGCAGTGAGATGTATTTTTTACCCTCATACACTGTTTTTAGACCCTTCTCTTGTTTGCACAGTGGAACAAGGAGCTGTTCAACAATCTTTTAGCAAATCCAGCCAGAATAAACACCAACTCTTGTTGCCATATAAGTCCTGCTTAACTGACGTACACTGAGAGGCTTTAGCAACATGCAGCGAGTTTGAGTTAATTGCTCCACTTTGCCCTCTACTTTAATATCAAAATTCTCCCTAGTCAAGCATATCATAGTAAAATAGTTATTATATTTTTCAAGTGAACATCAAAGCACTAGTCATGCTTCAACTGCAACCAAAGCAGATTTGGTGTACAAAAGCACTAACTCTTCACATGCAAATTTCTGGGAAAGTTTGTAGTTGCCTAGAAAAAACACTTCCACCTCCTCTTTGATTCTCTCTCCCATTTTTGTCCTCTGCCTAATAAATTTTCCTCCCCGTCCAATTTGGAGAGGGAGGTTTAGAACACTTAAATAATCGTGTTGGTGTGTGTGTGTGGGGGTTGTTTGTGTGTTTCCAGAATGGCCTTTGTTTCAATGGAAGGACTAATTGAGTAGGACAGAACCAGGCAATGTTCCAGTTCTGGCGTAACAGCCTGTGAACATCAGGCTCAGACTGCTTAAACTGCTTTTTGTCGAATTATTGAAATAACTGTAATACTGATTCAAATAGTCATTACAGCATTAGAATTAAGTATAATTTACCCCAAAAGTCTGAATGAATGCGTGGATGAGGTCTGTAAAAGTTTAATATAGTAAGTGCACTAATTGAAATTGTGTCCCAAAAGACAGATTTATAGTGTAAATTTTTACATTAAGGACAGTGTGTATGTGTGCATGTATATATCTGCCTCTCTTCCTCTCCTCTCTCTCTGTTTTGATGCTCCGTGAAGTGCTAACACTGCGTTCATTCATAAAAAACAACCATCAGACGCTCACATGGAGCAGACCAAACGCTTTCAAGTGCATGGTTACATAATTAAGGACCACAGTGTTGAAAAGGCCATGAAAAATTCATGTCCACTCGTTGACAGGGGATTATTCTGGCTGGTTGATATGTAACAACAAAGCCTGACCGGACCAAACCTCTTGACCACTGATGAGTGGGTCACCACAATAACCTGCCCCTTCCTCAGTGGCTGTGAAGAGTCACGTCTCACACCGCTGGGCGCAAAACTGTGATGACAGGCTCATGAAAGACACACTAGAGGCTTTCTCTCATTCTGCGAGGGAGGTTTCATGTTATTTCAACATTTATTTCTATTTTACGGCTGCAGCTAATGATTATTTTCATTATTAATTCATCTGCAGATTATTTTCTGGGTTAATCAGTAAATGTTTGTTCTGTAAAATGTCAGTAAATGAGAAACACCCATTGCAATTTGCCAGAGACCGCAAAAGAGCAAAGTAGGATAGGATAATAATTCATCTACCATTTCTAATATAAATAGGGTGGACAACATATTAGAAACACCTTGCAATGTAATGCAAAACAGTTCCACCACAAACTTAAGCATCCAAAATTGCTTTTAAGTTGAATCAACACCTCTCTGAAACAATTTCAAATCATGAACATTAAAAAATACATGAAGGTATGATTATCTGCAGGACTGTTGTAATAGATTGCATCAGTAAGTGTAATCAATTGGCACATCAGTGCGGCTCATGGCAGGAAAAATTGCATCTTCATTGCTCTTGCAGCTGCTGTTTCTGCTATTGTTAAAAATGTTTTCTTACTGTCTTTGAATATTGAGCTAAAAATCTACGTTATGATGCCATTACAAGATTTTTCCAGCTCAGCTGTAACATAGCTTCATAGCAGATACTTTTCAGCTATCTAAGTGTCAAAAGTAAATGTCAAATTTGCATGTCCGACCCTCGAACAAAATGCATTTCAACCACAAAAAATTATGTACTTTATATAAGGAGCACAGCTTTCTCTCTGTCTGAACAAAGAAGAAGTTGCTCTCTTGCTTTTAGTTCAAAATACATTTAAGTCAGTGTCATAATTTCTTTTTCCACTTGCTTGCAAAACCCACAGTTATGTTGAAAAGGCCTATTGTGAAGTGTTTTTTACGCATTTTCTAGGTATTTTATTCCTTTATTCGAAAGTGGACAGACAGGAAATGAGGGGAGAAAGGGATGACATGCAGCATAGGGCTCCAGGCGAATATGGTGCAGTGTGGTATACACCTAAACCACAATGACTCTTGCATTCTGGAGGAGGGAAAGTGATTCATTAAACATCTTATTGTGTGTAACAATGTTAGAGCATCTCAGCAGTGGAATTATCCTTTAAAAGATTAAAAGATTAGTGTGTTTGTGCTCTGCAGACGTATGGTATAGGTGGGGAGAACCTACGCGGTTTGACAGAGAAGCTGCGTGCTGTTGCCCACAGCCTCCAGATGGGCATCCAGGGCCGATGGCGACACAACAGCTACGATGGACGGAGCGCCATCAAGCTGCCTCCTGGTGTCCTGCAGGCTGTTGTGGAGCTCATCGCCTCTGCCAAAGGACTCTTCTCTTTGCTCAACAGGTCTGTAAAGAGGGAGTTATCTAACTGTTATATATAAAGCACTCGAAATTCTTTTTTTACCCAGAAAATGCCATGTGCTCTGTTTTATAAAAAAAAATAGTTTGGCTGTAATTTCTTTTTTGCTGTAGGTTTTATGTAAAAGGCACGACTGTGTTAAAATCATTGAACAATGTAGCCCTCCAATCTTAATGTTCTGGTGTACGCATTGTCATGCTGTTTACATGTCCTTGTTGAGAAAGTCGATACCTGCTCTTTAAAATTCCTTTCCTGTCCGTCTGTGCCTGCTCTCTTTCATTTTCTCATTGTGTAACTTTCTGAGAACATCTATTTGTCTTTGTTCCTTTTAATTACCAATGTGATATTAAATCATTGTAATGATTGCTTTCAAGGCCTTCCAGTCTTGATCCGCTTAGTTATTTGAATTTAATTCATGTCTTTTCAGGTATCAGTTATCCCAGCTCAGTGGATACAGCACCAGCAAGAACATATACAGCTTCTGCAGGGAGCTGGGAGAAATTGTTCACAAGGTTAGTCTGTTCAATGATCTTCTGGTGCTTTTACATTTACACTGTGACAACCTGAAGTGTATGCCTTTTGTGGAAAAATGCAGCATTCAAAAATATTTCTCTTGCATTCACACTTTGAGTGCTATTTTGACAAATTTTGCTGCACACATGTTCATGAAAACCTGATGTGTTTTTATCTCTGGAGGAACCACACATGAGCAAAGCACGGTTGTAATGCTATTGTCATGCGCACTAAATTTTGCATAGGAGGAACTACAACCTGTTGTGCGTTTTGTCTTGTTTTTTTTTAATCAAGCCTTAAAATACAGAAACAAAAACAGAAGCGCCAACACACTCCCTGTTCCTCAGCTAAGCTTGGGTAATGCATTCTTTATCTTTACATTCCTGGCATATTTGAAGGCAGCTGTACCTTGAAGAAGCTTAGGTTGAAAGGATTGCCAAAGACTAGGGCTGGATTTTGTTTGTATTTACTCCTTCACGGCACGGTGAAATGCTGTTTCAGAAGAAATGTGAGGAGAGGGAATATTCATAACTGCATGAATGTTAAGTGGATGAAAAGTGTTCACAGGTAGCAGAAGGGGGACAGGCCTGGATATGTTGCAGTGCCTAGGGGAGGGAGGGGTGGAGGGAGGGAGGGAGGGAGGGAAGGGGGCGAGGGCAGAGCGGAAATCAAAGGGGAAGGGAGAGAAAGAAGGAGGAGACTCAGTGAGGGATTACACGGTGACTGTTAAATGACTTTTGACTCCTGGGGGAGTGCTTGTTGCTGAACACTCAGCAGTGAGCAACAAGCAGAGAGAGACTATTAACTCTGAAACGACACTGAAGCGACTTAAATAGCCTGACAGAAGTGAAGGGGAGAAGTCAGTGGGACAAAAAGAAGATAGAGCCGCAGAGATAGCAACAACAAAATGAGAGGTAATTAGAGGAACGCAGCAACAGAAAAAAGGTGTAGGGAAGCTGTGGGTGAAAGAGGAGGCTCAGTATTTAGAGGAGTTTATATATAGACCTCTATAGCCAGCTCTCTGGACGCCTGCCCAGCACGACAGGTACGGCTCTCACCTCTTTGATTGGATAATTCTCTACAAGGTGATGTTGCTTTTTCAGCTGCTTAAAAATAATACAGTTACATAAAACAGCAAGTGCTATTTTTTGCTGGTTAGTTATCATTCAAAGTTTGAAGTAGCGTTGACATTTTATAATCTTGTGTCTTATAATAATATTAGAGATTATTCAAGCCTCATTTGAGATGTATCCTAGCCATATAAGGTTAGTCGGAACCAGCAGTTTTACCTGTTTAGCCATCGTCAGGAGTTAGAACAAGATTTTTTTGTGTGAGGAACAAGAGTTGCAGCGTCTGTGTTGGTGTACAGAAACAGTAATAATATTCTTATGGACTCACTGCGTGGAGAGAAAGGAAGGAAGTATGGATTTCAGAGAGTGATGGAGCTGATAGGATGTTTTGCCGCCATGAAGTGAATCAGATTTGTGCCAGTTGACTGTTGTTTTCATTCAGTGTTTGCTTCATACGCACGGAAGAAGGAGTGAGTGATTAGTGAGAAACCTTCGCAGCTGCATCTGAGGATGTTATATCGTCTGCCTCTCTCAGACGTTGATCATCGTTTGCTAATGGCCGGCTATTGTTAGCTCAATTCCTGTTTTTGAACGTTGTGAGCGTGTGCGTCCATTTCGTACAGTGAGGTGCGGGTCATTTGTTTTTGATAGGCTCACCTCCTAAATTGGCTTGTCAATCTTTGAAGTGAAAACAGTCGGATGGCTCGTTTTTCGGACTTCCCCTTTCCTCGAACATCACTCAATGAATGAGTGTACAAGTTTCAAATTACCGTCTAGCAACAAATTTCATTCACAAAAAAAGCATTGGAAATGGATACGGTTATTCTATATTTATAAAACATGTATGTCACCTGTCTTGGTAGGTGCTGCACAGACATTTATTTATAAATCAGCTCTTGGGAGATGAGCTAAAAGGTCAGTTTTGGAAGGCTGAGAAGCAATCACGTCTATTCAATAGACGGGAGAAAATGAAAGATCCTCATACACATGGGTTCAGGCTTCATCCATCCAACTGTCATCATAGCATTATAAACCTGCAGGCTGTGTGGAAAACCACATTGATTCACACACACTTGTAGTATGTCACATTACACAATTCATGTGTGTGTCCCTATACCGAAGAAGTTACATTAGCAGCAGAGCATTTTACCAGTCGTGGCATCTATGAGTCGCTTGTGGTTAGTTGGGGCCGGTGTCATGCCCTCCCGTGACGTTTTACTGTGCTGTCAGGAGGCTGTGGCTTCATCATGACATCCTTTTCTGGAGAACTGCTTTGCTTTCACCGAAGCTGCACCGCATCCCTCACACTAAAGAAAGGACTCTTATTTCCTTTTTGTCTCTGTGTGGGAGTGTTTGTGTGTTTCTTCTCACACCCCGAGGGCTACCAAGGTCAGTAGTCAGCTGGTGTTGCTGGAATCCCTCACTGGCATTGTCAAGTCTGAGTTTCGCAGTAATACAAACTCAGTCTGCTCTTAATCAACCCAGCCGCAAGCGAAGGCCATGACAGAGAGAGACAGAGGGAATGATAGAGAGAGCTGTGTGAACTATGAACTCGGATATGAGAGCAAAAATGAATAAGGAGGCATTCCACTAAGGTATGTGATTCAATGAGATACGGGAAAATGAAAAGATAATAGAATATATCTTTTGAAAGTGTTTTTGACATAAAAGCAACATGTAAAATGTAACTCCAAGTGAATTTAATGTTTAACCTCCTTTTAAAGAATCTGTGACTGTTTGACTTTGTGACTCTCTGTGACTTTGTTTAAAAGGAAACATTTTGGTACTGCAAGGTTTTTGTTTTGTCAGTCAAGATATTGTAAGACAGCACACTGTTTCCAAAGTTCCTGTATCTTTTCCAGTATCTCTCCATTCTCATCCCCAAATCCCTTTTTAAGGCCTTTGACTAATAATATCCTACATTTGGAATAGTTAACACCATCGGTTACAGAAAGCATTACTATAAAGACCCCAAGCAGGCAGGGGGAATGGCTCTGCCTGATTTCCAATACTATTACTAGGTAGCAAATATTCATTGTTTGACGTATTGGATGCATTCCTACCTTGAAACCTTATGCTCAGCCTGGGTAGCAATGGAGGTCTGTGCTAGTGGCCCAGTTTCTCTACCTGCCCTTTTAGGCACTGCACTTCCACTTGCCTCTGATACTCCCAACGCTAACCCAGTCATAGAGCATTCCCTACAAATCTGGGCCCAATTGCAGCTAGTCATCTTTTTGCTCCCTCAATGGCCAATGGCGCATTTCAGATCTGGCACGAAAAAAGGCTTGAAATGCACTGGTGATCTATTTATTGATAATCACTTTGGTTGTTTTTTAAAATTGACAGAAACACTTTTTTTTTTAGATTTTTACAAGTTAAACATTGTGTACAGTGTTTAATATCCCAACTTCCTCATAAACCTCAAGTCAATCCTGTTGATACATTTCTTTCTGCCAACCCCATATCAAAAGGTATTATGTCTAACCTTTGTAACCTTATTTCAAAATTATACTGCCCCTCAATAGCTGCTGTAAGGACTGCTTGGGAACAAGACCTACATTCTAACTTTACGGGTGACACGCAGGACTTAATCCTTAATCGGATACACTCCGCCTCCATGTGTGCTCGACATGCAGTCTTGCAATTGAAAGTAGTCCATTGTATCGATTTTATCTAAAACCAAATTAGCTCAAATGTACCCTGATGTTGACCTTCATGTGATAAATGTAAAAGTGCACCTGCCTCACTCCTTCACATGTACTGGACATGTCCCTTTTTGGTTAAGTTTTGGACATCAGTCTTTCAAATCATTTCAGAAAACCTTCACCACCAAATTGAGCCAAATCCTTTGACAGCCATTTTTGGCATTGCTCCAGACTTGGATTTGCCTAAAGCAAAACTGAACGTATTGGCTTTTACTTCTTTACTGGCTGGACAAGATATTTTTCTTAATTGGAGAGATTATGGTCCTCCTTCCCACTCACACTGGATTAGACACATTATGTCCTGTATGAATGTAGTGAGAATCCGTTATACTACCCAGGGAACAAAGAGTAAATTTTACAAAGTGTGGCGCCCCTTCTTGACATTTTTTGAGAAACCCACTACAGTAATCTCTAAGTTTCCCCCCTATTCTTTCGTATTTTTATTATTATTTTTATATTATTCTTCTGTTACTGCCAATGTATTCAGTTACTGTTAATGTCTATCATTTTAATTTTAGGCATCCATGATTTAGAATATATCTTCTGTGATCAGCTGTGGTTGTCTCTGTGTTTGTTGTTGTTAGGGAAGATAGATGTGTTGTGACATGGAAGAGCATTGTTCAGAAAAACAAAAAATCCTTTCCTTGTACATTGTCTGTTCTATTCATTATTTGCAATCAATAAAAAAGACCTTAGGGGAAACAAAGAAAAATGAACCCTTCAAATTAGGAAAAGGCATCATCCATGTGAGCTGTCAGAAGTTAATGACTGTTATAACTTTAATTATTTATGGGGCTGAAAAGAGAGGACAATTTCAAGGTTCAGGAGTGGTAAAAGGCGAGGAAGAGGATGTGGACGAGAAGGGAAGAGGAAAAGAGGGAAGTAAGATTTGGATGGAAAGATGAGTAGCAGGTGTAAAAGAGATCTGTCATAGCTATGTCTCACAGCCTTTTTATAGCAAGTGTGTGACCTGGTAGCAAATATAAAATAGCTACTGGGAAAGTCCAAGTCTGTAAACATACACACAGAGACAGACAGAACATTATGTGGCTTGACTTGACAAGGCTTAGATAAACTGCCTTGTAGCCCACACATTAAGTTACAGACAACAACAAATCAACAGTCTGTGTGTGAACATGTATGTTCATTCATATGTGTTATCACATCTGTTTGTGTTAGTTTGAGCCCTGTTGTGTGTGTGTGTTCATGCATGCCTGTGTACATTCTTGTTGTGTGCTTTCTTTTTTCAGAATGTTACAACCACATAATAGCTTGTCTTTATTTCCTAGACAACTGTTGAGAAACAGCTTTCAGGCACAGAGCACTGCAGTAAAGTTAGCTCACCACCTGATCAAGCCACATACCATGCTTCACAACACAACACAAGACCTTTCTTTTTATCAAGTGAATGAGTAGATGCATGTTACTTGACAGTGCAGAACTCAATGAAATAAACAATTTGCACCTTTATGATCCTTCTTGTCATTTAGCTAAAAGGTAAAGAAAAAGTTGAAAGATTTACTTTTGAAGTTCTATTAAGGTAACTTGAATCTTACTGCAGCTCATTCTGCATGAGATTGTCTACCATTTATTGAAGCAGTAGAATTGTAGCTAATCTATAACCTAGTTAGAGTCAAGTTGAAGAAAAGGTCATTCTTGAAGTCACAGTCGGTCTGCAGCATAGACTTATTGTGCTAAAAAGGTCCATGATTTGAATATTAGTGGTGATGAGTGGCATATTACACTTACAGTCTTGTATGTAGGGCTGCAACTAATGATTATATTCATCATCGATTGATCTCCATTAAGTAATTAGTTGGTGAAAAAAATGACGATCACTGTTTCCTAAAGCCCAAGGTGACGTCCTCAAATGTCTTGTTTTGTTCCAACCAATAGTCAACAGTCCAAAGATATTCAGTTTAATATTGGTGACGACTAAAGAAACCAGAAAATATTCATGTGTGTCATATTATATTCATTTGAGAGGCTGGGACTAGAGGAGTTTGACATTTTTTCTTTAAAAAAATACTAAAAATTATGAATCTGTTATCAAATTTTCTGTCAATCGACTAATCAATTAATCGACTAATCGTTTGCAGCTCTACTTGCGTGCTTAATTGAAAGCCCAGAGCTGCATTTGTTTGAATGTTTCCGTTTTGTGACCCCCCGGTTCTGCTTTAGTTGATGGAGAACTGAAAATGGTCCATCGGTACAGTAGCATCTCTGTGTAATGTGACAGTTTTTAAATCTTGTGTTTCAGAACCTGAGGGGTTCCTTTTAAAAAACACAGCAGCCGATGTTTTCCAGTGAAGGGTTTTAGTTAATATCTTATTGAGAGCGAAATGAATAGAAGGGCATGAAAATGGAGCGTGAAAATGCTCGAGGCAGTTGGGGACTAAACATGTTTGTCCCACAGTCAAGCTCATCTTCTCTCCTCATGTCTCATCTCTTCCCCTAATGCCACTCCCTTATAACTTCTACAAGGCATCATATCCTTCATAAGTATAATATACCATGATATCCATGAATCTGTGAAAATAACTTGTATGTAGTTTAAAACTGAGTATGGCAGCAGATATATTGTGAATGAGCAGTATATTTATAGTATTTTATGATATATTTTTTCATACTTTTAGATGTTTGTGGACACTTAACTTTTATTGATTTCTATAAATTTATTATAACCGATTAGTCAGAAAGTGGTTATGTGTGCATGCATTTGTGTTTATAAGCATACGAACACAATGTCTCTTCTTTGCGTCATCCTCACTGAGGAACCGGCAGTGGGAAGTGTAGATTCGTGCGCTCTGTTTTCCCAGCACGCCCATCAGTTTCAGGACAGAAGTGTACCTGTCGCCCACCTCACACCCAATAATGTGTCATTTCCTGTTCTGGCTGAGCTAGAAAAAAATGCAGAACAAGCTGTACTATTGTAGGGAAGCTTCCCGTGGCAGAAAGCATAGGTGTGGATATATATATATATGCTCGGTTTTTACCTTTTGTCTAAGTGGTAAGATGCTTGAAAGAAAGCGGTATTAGTTAAGAGAAGGCAGAAGTGATGGTAGTATGTCGTAGGAAATGACAATGAGATTAAAACCGCAGCTACTTGTACCACAACTGACACTACAAGATCAAATTAGAGCATGGATTTCTTGAAGTCATAAAGGTCTGCCCCATGTTCAAACCCTTGTTTCAGCATTTACCTGCACTGCTAAAGTGTAACCCCTACAGTCTGACCTGTCTTTACAGCAGGTGAACATTTGTTTTCCTATCCCTAACTGGTAAAGTTTTTTTTATGAGATTTATGATGTCTGTTATTACAAAGTATACGATATATCTTTTAGCCATGCTAGTGGTGTGGCTCTTGGGATGGCAAAGTCATTCTGTTGGTTGGTCTGTCTACTATGTTGATCCAGATTGAAATATCTCAAGGATAATTTGATGGATTGCCATGAAATTTTGTTCAGACATTCATGGTCCACAGATAATGAATTCTGACTTTTTCCTTCAGCTTCACCATGAGGTGCACATTTGTGTTTTTGTATGAAATGTCTGGGCAACTATTGAATGGATTGTCATGAAATGCCCTCCTCAAGATGAATTGTAATAAGATTGTTGATCCCTAGAACAGTCATCAGTTCAAATTTGTCCAATACTTTGGCTTGTAACCAATTACTTGCAAAATTAATACCATTCCCATAAGCCTCAGGTGTAGTTTGCATTTAGTGCTAATTAGCAAATGTTAGCATGTTAATATGCTAAAATAAGTTGGTGGACATAGTAAACATTATACCTGCTAACATTATCATTGTGAGCATGTTAACATGCTGATGTAAGCGTTAGGTCAAAACATTGCTGTGTATATACAGCCTCGAGCCGCTATGGCTGTAGTCTTCTGTCAAAATCCTTTCTTGTAATTGACTTAATTTTCTTATTGGCATTATAATATGGGACAAACTCCTCTCAGTGGCTAAAATTAACCCTAAATCTATTTACCCAGATCTAGTTTCCACCAATGACATGGTTTAAGAACAGCTCTGAGAAGGGCAGCCTCAGTTTTAGCACCCAGCTCCCTTGATAATTTAATATTTTTTTTAACTCAACCTATGTATGTCTTTTAAATTCAAGTCAAGTCAAGTCAAAATGAAGTTAAATTGGTTAACTAATTGTCTTTTTTCTGCTATGAAAGAAGCCTAACTAACTAACTAACTAGCCAACTGACATCTAGCATACAGCCAGTGTGCCATGACAAGACTACTTTGCTTGAGTAGGGATAGAGATAAAGATCTAGAGTGGACGTCTTAAAGTGTTTATACACAACATTTTACAATTTGTTTTAGTGTAAACCAGTATATTGCATGTTCTTCTTCCCAGTAGTTATCCACACTCAAACAAATACATGAGGGCAAGACACAAACACAAGCAGATAACTTGAACTGACCAGCAATCGTGACAGGAACCTCTCCACGTCATTCCCCTCCCTGCAGCCTTGTGTCACAGCCTTTAATTAGCCCAGAAATCCAACCTTGGTCACTGTTGATCCCTTGTTACATTTCACAGGGATTAGTTTCCCTTTACAATCCTTTATGTAACTCATCACATCATCAGGCATTACAAATTAGTTTAGACAATAATGGTATGTGGCATTAGTCTATTCATTGAATATTCTGTGCTGTGTAAACATCTACCCTCCCTTCCTACAACCTTCCTATTGTACCTTTCATCATCCTCTTTCATTCAAAGCCTTCCTCTCATCATGCAGCTCCCAGGTCAACTCAGTTGCTTCGTAGTAATGCCTAGAGAATTATCAACACCTTCACCCCAGAAACCAGAGATTAAGCAGTTTAGTTCCACTCTGTTGACTCTTAGCCATGCTTAGTAAATGTGCATGTATGTATACTCTTGCATAGGCATACTGTATGTAAGCATGTGTGCTCTTGGGCATTATCCTTTGATTAAGTGGACATTATACACTGTGCAAGAGATTGCTTATTTGCTGTACTGCCAATTTTGTAGAATATGTGTTACATTTTATGTATTTATTCATTTCTACAACACAGCTATAATAAAAGCCAGTAAAATATCACTAGAGCTCTGGACTGATGCGTCTGTGCCTTTAACTTCCTGATTCATGCTGTGAAGAGGAAATAGGACATGAGTTTTGAGTCAGATTGTCTCATTTCCACAACATTCAATCAATATCATCTTTATGAAGGTCGCTGCGGGATCCTCTCTGCTATTGTGCTTTGTGAGCTGTGTAGTTGGCACTCATCTCATGTTGTTGCACTCGTCCAACAGGATACCACAGTCTATGAAAAGGAAAAGGACATCATCCCTGTGGTAAGTCTGTTATAATTTGTGGATTTTCTACTGTATCTATTGGTAATTTCAGTAGTTTTTTTTTTTTTGCAAGGAATGAATGAGATATTCTTGATAGTATGCCAAATATACTGTAGTCCAAACCGACTTCTCCTCCAAGTAAATCATGGTTTTGTTTCAACCTCCAGTGCCGTCAGTTGGTGGCAGTGTGTGATGAGATCCTGAACTCCAGCCCCGAAGCACTTCTTACCCACACTGCTCAGCTCCAGAGTGTCGACCTAGTGCCTGTGTCACCTGGCGATCAGCTGGTAAACACGTCTTTTTTTTACTCTTAATATCTCTGACCTTTTGTCATTGTTGCTGTCATTGAACATAGAACCAATGAAAAGTTGAAGTTTAACACGAAAGCACATTTTACTTCAGCGCATGAAGAAAAAAATGTACAGTCTGCATGGAAATACTGAATTAGAAATCAAAATAGGGGTTGTTGTCCTTGAGGATCCCAACCAAAGCAAGCAATTGTTTTGATTTCACTGTAATTAGTTAAGTAGAAATAATAATAATGTGGATAATGTACAAGAAGCACAGGAAAATGATCATTGTTTTTACCCTTCCCAAGTATTATCCCTACATATACAAGTTGTCTTTTACAATTAATCTGTAATACTTAATTACAAATAACAATCAGTGATACAGAATTTGAGTAAAAACACTAGTAACCTGAGTAACTAATCTGAGTGATATGAAAATGAGAAACAAAACCATTCAAGATTAATCAGAATTAGTGACTGTTTACTTCATCCCTTTAACTATTTTCAAGCTCTTTCTTAAGAGTTCTGCTTCTTTACTTTCCTGGTCACCTCTTTGTGTGTTTCATCTGTTCTTCTCATATGTGCAGCATCTTACCATCTCATTATTACATCATTTTTAAAAATTCTCTTACCACTCTTTGTCACTTCATCAGTTTCTTGACAATCATCTCTTTCTCTGTGTCATATTTTCTCTCGCTCTCTATGTCATTTTCAGTATTCATTTTCTGCCTTCATCATTGCCCGGAGGTTTCCATCATCATTTGGTTCCACTCATCACTCCTTTTCATCTACCTCAAGGTTCTCCCTGTACCCAGCTTTATTCTTTTTATTCTCTCCAAAACCCTCTCTCACATCTAGTTGTTCATAAACAACTTTGTGCTCCTGCCTCTTCCCCTCTCTTAATGACTTCAGGCGGTACATTGAGTACAACAATTATAGTCCTCTCCTTTGTGTGTTACTTACATCATCTAGTGTCATTTTCATTTTGAAGGAGCAATTTGGTTCAGTACATTTCCTCAATTTCCTTCCCTTTTGTGTACTCATCCCATTAGGTTAAAATCTCTCATGTAAGATGGTAATAGCAGTCTGATTTCCTTGTGCGGGGCATTTATCTGTTTGCTTGGCCCTCCAAATCATTGCCAGTGTGTTGTCTTTACAGCTGTTTGCACATGTTCTAGCTCCACTTCATCACCTCTGACATCTGCCACAGACAAATACATACAAAGATTCATTTTGTTTGTGTTTGTGTCCATGGATACGTAATTTGTGTGTGTGACTGCAGGTGTGCAAGAGGAAGTGGGTTTAAGCTAAACTGTCGGTGGTAATTCTGTGTAATTTTCTTAAGTGGAACAAAATCATTTTTACAAATGCGCTCAACAACCAGCAGCAAAACCCGATTATCCTTTAAAGACACAGAGAGATCGATCGGGGCGCAGCACCCATAATGAGGTGAGCCCTCGAAGAGTTAGAGAGTAATAAGAACTAAAGACAGAAAGGGAAGTGAGTGGCAGGGGGAATTATAACTCACATACACTGGATTTATGGCATCATGTCATGAGATAAATGTGAATATAAAAGTAAAACATAGCACATAGATTTATTCTGGTCACAAAGGAGAAGGAGGAATTAAAGAGAAGTGTTGCAAAAACATAGTTTTTTTGTGAAGTTGTATCTAGCAACTACTGTCCATTGCCAAAACACTGCAGAGTTAGTATCTAACCCCCAAGGTCTATAAAAACATCACCATATTAATATTGCTTATCAGTTTTTGAATTGTGTGTAAAGGCAACACGGAACCTAAAGACATTTGCAAGTTCACATTTGAATTTTATAGCTTTTAAGTACCGTAATAGTAAATGTCAATTAGTAATGTCAATGAAAATAAAACCCAGAGTAGAGTGATGGGAGGAAATCGTTTCTTAGTTGAAATCCGTTCATGTGTCTGTTGTCATGTGATGATTATTGATTATGTGATCTGGGGTTTCTGGGGTGTGATTAGTTGGCTCTCCCCATGCCTATTACAACTTGAAGTAATCAATTAGGACAGGCTGACGGGTGATTACACACTGACCCATCAATACATCTGGAGACAGACATCAATACTGCAGCAGAATCCGACAGTGATGACAGTTGCACGGCAGAGCAATGTTTTTACGCCTATTAGTGAGAATCAGTTTGACTCGGTGATGTGCAAAAGTACAGCAAAGGTCTTTATATTTGTTTTTTAACAGATTGAAATGTATATAATATCTCTCTGTCTGTCTTTCTCTCAGGGTATTGAGATAACTTCCACCGGCTCCATTAACCACTACGTGACCGGAACTGCTGCTGAGGTCAGTCTCTCTCAATTACTTTCCTTTTTTTTTTTTGTTTAGTGTTGACTCAGCCCACAAACCGCTCAGAGTTAACCATCACTGCCGTTTCCACGCTCTTAACCAATCTTCCGAATAGCAGCTTGACTCAAACATCTCCTCTTGAAGTCCAAACCAAAAGGTTGACTTCAGCTACAGTTTGCCTCTTTGCAAGATCCCCATGAAAGCACTGTGGGCTACTGGAGTCTTACACATGATTATCAGGTTTCATTACTTAACTGGTTCTGTCTTGTTGAGAAAGTGGCAGAGCTCTGACATGTCAGCGCACTGAGTGTACCAAGTAACGAGCTATGACTATAATCGTGATGTCTGTCACATATTTTCTGCAGGAGAGTACTGTCATTTACACTTCTCCTATTGCAGGATTTTGATCTGCTAACCACAGACACGCACTTGTCTGTTTGTGTCTCTTATCAAGATAGAACTGAAAGTATATTCAGAGTTGCACAGAGCAAACATTTTAATTTTCAATTGGCTCTAATATTGACTCCAATAGATTATTTCAAAAATACACTGACTTTCTTGTGTTTCTTACAATGAAGATTCATTTAGTGATTTTTCATCGAATCAATGCACAATGGTGTCTTTTTCAACCATGAATGCTTCTCTGCACAGTTGAAGTATGAAAAGTTGATTTTGGTTTATTTGTTATGAAAGCGCTTCATAGAAATCCCCTTGGAAGTACTTTTGTGTGACACATTATTTTTAGCTGATAGCTTATCTTTGCTTCTCTGTTTTGAAACTGATACAAATCTAAGCCCTTGTGCTGCAGATACTGTGGATTTATAAATATCTATTCCAGGGTGCTACTTGTTCCAAATGCTGCAGACTGCAAACTGCATGTAAACAAAGACACAGTTTGTACACATCATTGCTTACAATATCCATGTGTGTCATCTGCCATGTTTTATATTTATATTAAACTAAGTATTTGTCCTTTTTTATGCTTAATAAAGGCGATATCATAAATACATGTTTAAGCATTTGAGCAGCACAGTGGCTCAGTGGTTAGTGCTGTTGCCTCACAGCAAGAAGGTTCTGGGTTTGAACCCTCTCCCCGTGTGTGTGGGGGTTTCTGCTGGGGGCTCTGGTTTCCACCCACCATCAAAGACATGTATGTTAGGGTTAATACTCCTGTCAGTTCCCCTGACAAAGGCACTGGCAGAAGAGCTGGAGTTGGTCCCTGGGCGCTGCACTATGGCTGCCCACTGCTCCTAGTGTGTGTATATAGGATGGGTCAAATGCAGAGGATCATTTTCCCCACAGGGATCAATAAGTACTTCTTGTTCTCCTTAAGTGCATAACATTATCTGTAAATCAGAGATAAATTGTTTTAAAATACTCTCCCTTTCCATCTGATAAAAAGCCATATGTGTTAAACAGATCAGATTAGTTACTTGTGCTTAATTTGATTGTCATAGCCATAGTAGCTGAGTATTAAACTCAGCAGAACAACAGGGAAATCTAGTACATAGGATTCATCTAATTAAAAATGATGAATTCCCTCAGTATGTTGATTTCGTTAACTATAGTTTAAAGTGATTTGGCTTTTAATGTGCACAAATGTGCATCTTCTCTGGGAAAATAAAATCATCCCATAGAAGGAGCACAGATGCACAATTTTCTGAGAAAGATCACTGAGATCAGGGGGCTTGTTAAATAAACAAGGGAGCAATGGAAGGATGGAAGAGAGGTTATTAGCCAGAATGAGGAGGGCTTGTAAAATGAGTGCAAGAGTAGCTCTCCTCTGGGACAGAAAGATGGAGATGTTGTTTTTCCATGATGTCAACAACATAGTACTCTACGTTCCCCTGCTACTGTGGGCTCATCGCTATGGCTTAGTGCTGCCCACAAATTCACACACAGAGTACATGTACTGTATGTGTGTATGATCAGTACTACCTCACACGGGTAGCAGCCGTATAATCATTAAATCTGGGCACTATCACTGTGCTCACAAAGTTTCTGTTCCATGTCAATGCATCATCATAGGATTTCCTCAGGCGATATGTCAATATCCTGAGACAATATAAATTTGACTACTGTCAGATTTTGTCATACTGTGGTACAGTAGATATCCCTTTTGTAGGTGTATTAAATTAAATATAATAATTGTAGTAAAGTTCTCTTGATTTGTCAGGTACTATATTTAATTTAATGGATTAACCAAAAACAGACATTCCTATCTGGCTATTTTATCCATAAACAGTTCCTCAAATGATTTTTCCAGAAAATGTACCTCTGTATATTGTGATATATATTGATATTGTGAAAGAAAATTACATATACACTGAAAGTCTAGACAACATCATTAGGGACTTTTTTTTTTCAAGCTTCAAGAGACACCATGACTAACTGTCAGATTATAGGAAAAACATATTCTACTTTATGATACAATGTAATGTACTCTGTTCTTAGCTGTCTCACATCTGTTGATGATGTAAAAAAATAATATGCACCTAAGCTGAACTCAAGTACTGTGTGTGGCAGGGGTTGATGTGTTGTTTGTTTCTCATTTTGTAGCCTTCAGCTGATGCCTATGTAAAGATCATCGCTGGTGATGAAGTGATTAAAGTCAATGACCAGATAGTGGTGAGTGTTATGTCTGTAGACACATGCTTGTATGTATGTTGCACTTGCGTCATTTCACTATGTGGTCCTGTCAATCTTAGACTGTATGTCAGGGTGGACTGTGAATTATCGTAGCTTAAAAGTAACTGAGACAAAGTTCTGCACATTTACTTTGCAAATAATGTTTCAGTGTCTAATGCTAGAATAATTGTGTGTTTTCGGTGCATCAGGTGGGCTGGAGCCGAGCTAACCTTGTGAAGAAGCTACGGGAGAATCCCAGTGGAGTGACTCTGGTCCTGAAGAAGATCCCTGGATCAGTGAGGCGCGGAGACCAACAGCTCTCCTCTACACAGGTCATTAAAAACCTCCTCCACTCACCTCATCAGCCCACCAACTGACTGTATGATATATATATATATATATATATATATATATATATATATATAAGAAAAGAGTATTATGTTGTTCTGATAAGTTGGTATTGCTATATTAATAGTTCCCAGAGGATGATGTGAGCAGATTTCCTTGAAATTTACTGAATACATTCATGTTGCCCAGCAGATAAATTCTATTTTGGACACTCAATAAGTTTTTTGTCTTGCACTCTTTTCAGCCCCAAAGTTATTTTTTTGATGAAATACTTTATCTTAAAACTTGCTCAGAACATTCAGATAAGCCATGTACATTTTAATGACAATCGGCCTTTGCTAAGGTGCCAACCTCAAACTTAACTACAGCTCCACTGCATGGAAGACTAGATACTAGTTCCATTCAAATCCTTTAGAGCTTTAGAATATAAATTTTCTTTACTCTATGATTCATTTCCTTTCTCATCCATGTGTCACACACAGTATCTCAAACACCACCAACCACAATTTGGAAAGAACATTAAGAAAAACTGCATATCATCACTGTATGCCAGTGTAAGTCATTATTAATCAGAATTTGTCTGTTGGGCCCACACAGTGACATTTTTCAGCGATTACTTTTTTTCGGTTGCCTTTTTACTCATCCGTGCCACATAACCCTGTGGGCTTGAAAACCTCACTTGGAACATTTTCTGATAGTATGTAAAGCTATTAGAGGAAGCTTCAAGCCAACAGTGCAATTATTGCACACATACAATTTTAATCACCTATTATTTAATTTTAGTTTATGATAATTAGATCCACGGGTGAAAGAAACTATTAAATCATCCTGCAGAAACTGGAGTGTTTACGTGGTGAAAGTGAAGGCAACATGTGCCCTCTCTTCATGAGAATCCACAATTTGATTTCCGTTTAACATCACTTGGGATCTGTATCCATAAACACTTACATGCTCTCAGCAGTCACTATGCCGACTGTTGTTCGACTTTGGACTACACACCCAATGACACACTGCATCCAAGACAAGCACACAGACACACACACACACACACTTTGCATTTCACACCCCCTTGTGACCATTACCATGTTAATCTCAAATCTAGTTGGTGCCGTAGGGTGAGAGAGCACACATAAGGAGATGTGAATCAGCTGCATGTAACAACTCCTCGTTGCTCTCACAAGTTGCCATGCTTTTAGCAAGGGTTTCACAGACTGTATGTGTGATTGTCTGTGTTGCTGTCTCATCTCCTAAGCCACACAGTGTGCGGATAGAGACCGCGGATAGAGGGCTGCTATCACAATTCGCATGACATCTGCTTCCTTACCCCTTTGCTAACCCCTAAATACACATACATACACTGTTGTGTGCATACTCACATGCTTACATATCTGCTCATTTCTTTTCAAAAGGGGGACGAGGAGAAAGAAGAGAGGTCGGAGGAGGAGGAAGAGGAGAGGAGGAAAAGGACGAAGAGGAGAATCCAAGGAACTCCATATTTGAGAGGGTCGCAGCTTCTGTCAGGTCCTTATCTTTTAGGTGAGAACATAAATAATTCTTGCTTGTACAAGAAAGTTATAACATAGAGCTGAATGAGTCACTTGACCAAAATATGTTATACTTCAAAATATGAAATGTGTGTAAATTAAAGTACCTTGATGAGTGGGACCCTGTTTGTTTGTAAATTGTGCATGTGCATGAGGACCAGTGGTTTCACTCAGTTCCACTGATCAACAGGTGGCGATGATGCATTAAGAAGTAGAAATGTGCAGCAAAGAAAAAGCAAAATGCAAGGGAAGAAAAGACTACAAGCTAGCAAACCACTGTATTATAAGAGCTGGATAGGGCTCCGCCACTCAGCCTTGCAGCCAATTTTTCCCAGCGGTCACTTGCAGCGCAAATCCCTCCAGGGCCTAAAAAGCATTTTCCCCATAGACCACTATTGTAAAAGAGACGTCTGTAAAACTTTTGACAGGACTCAAACTGCAGATAAGGTCAATTATGATTCTCACTATTATGAATTTTCAATCCATGAAGGTTTTATATTTGTAAAACTTTCCTCAATCTGAGAAAGGCGATTTAAAAATATGTGACGTCATCACAATGTAAAGTCTATGGACTGAGCGGGAACTCCCGGGCACGGCCGACGGGAGAAACACCACTATGAATATTCAGTGGGCTGCACAACGCCGAAGCAACCCAGAAGGTAGACACTTTTTTTGGTGTATGCGCCAGCTGAGCAGTTCTCATTGGATTGAATGGGCAACATTTTTGGTCCAGCATCCAGCTCTTATAATACATCCATGTAGCAAACAGGTTTCAAATTTCAAATGTTTGGTAAGGAAGGAAATGCATTCAACATATACATTAAACCTCAAGGGTATGCACAAAGCTTTTTTTATTGAGAAACACTGAATGTGAACAGAACTGACAGAACAGAAACAAAACTCCACAAGGTACCTTTAATTGTAAGACATGAAGAGAATATACAAAATTAAAAGCTGTAGACAATTCTGGGTGCTTGGGACTCTGAACTCACTGTCTTTACTATGAAAATCAAGCCTTTTAATTTCCTGTATAACCAATAAAAAGATAGACTTTGAAGATGGATAAGTTAATAAGTCTGTATACATGTCAGCATGCAGACAGAGCAGAAGCCTGTTCTACAAAGCAGGATTTTGGGTAAGCGAGGTAACTTCAGGTTCACCTCTTACTTCATTCTATTGCCACTCTGGTTTTAAAACAGAATTTCTAACAACGGGAGAGATCCTAAATACCTAATGATGAGTACTGAGTACATATCTGGACGGCCAATGTTAGGCTCAGTGAAGCCAGCGGATAAAAAGATATCCTGGATATGTTGATCTTGCTTCGTAGTACAGGCCCCAGGTTGGACATAAGTTTGGTTCATGAACCAAGAATTTACTCAATAGATCTGAATCTAAACCTCCCACAAACCTCTTTGACCTTGTTTATCTCCCATGACCCGATTGGTTTGCGATGAGGTCACACTGCAAATGCCAGAAATTCTGCTACTCACATCCTCAACCCACGGCTGACTGGAAATGAGAGAGAAGGAAAAAGATGAAGAAAAAGATGAATAAATGAGGGAGTTTTGGATAGATGAAGAAACACACAAAAAAGGGGGGAGAAGGGAGGGAAAAGAGCGATGGAGAGGCAGAAAGTGAGAGTTGATGGAGAACAGACACACTCAAACAAATGGAAGCAATAGGCGGGGAATGAAGCATTAAGGTTATAAATAATCCTGTCACATCCTAATACAACTCTACGCAAAGGAAAAATACAAGTAGAAACTTTAGACTTCTGGCATATCGAGTCATATTTAAGTCGTTCATACTTTATCGTATTGTTTACCTTTTAACCACTGGTTTCACTTCATACCAGTATTGTATAAGAATCAACTTGAAAGAGTTAAAAACCCAT